>NW_026898529.1:0-115530 GCF_033153095.1 Gastrolobium bilobum
ACACATCCCAAGCCTAATCTTGGAGGCATCACAGTATACCTCAAATGGTTCCTCCGGGTCTGGCAGTGTCAGTACTGGAGCTGTAGTCAACATTCTCTTTAAATCTTGGAAACAAGCTTCACATTCCTCGGTCCACACAAAAAGGGACCTACTTTCTTGTCAATCGGGTAAGTGGCAATACCCGCTTCGAGAATCCTTCAATGAATCTCCGGTAGTATCCTGCTAGTCCAAGGAAGCTCCTTATCTCTGTGACAGTCTTTGGTCGTTCCCAATCTACTACTGCTTCAATCTTGCTGGGATCCACTGCTACTCCTTTCTCTGAAATTACATGTCCAAGAAACTGAATCTCTGGCAACCAGAATTCACACTTTGATGGTTTCGCATACAGTTGCTTCTCCCGCAATACTTGTAGCACAATTCTCAAGTGTTCTTCATGCTCCTCCTTGCTCTTCGAGTATATCAGTATGTCATCGATGAATACGACCACGAATCGATCCAAGTAAGGTTGGAAGATCTGGTTTATGTAGCTCATGAATACTGCCGGGGCATTAGTCAATCCGAAGGGAATGACCAAGTACTCATAGTGCCCGTATCTTGATCTGAAAGCTGTCTTCAGGATGTCCTCCGGTTTGATCCGGATCTGATGATATCCCGATCGAAGATCAATCTTCGAAAACACCTTTGCACCTCTTAACTGATCAATTAAGTCCTCGATACGAGGCAATGGGTATTTGTTCTTGACAGTCACCTTGTTGAGTTGCCGATAGTCTGTGCAAAGTCTCATTGATCCGTCCTTCTTCTTTACGAATAGAACTGGTGCTCCCCACGGGGATACACTGGGTCGGATGAAATTCTTCCCTAGCAGGTCTTCTAATTGCTTCTTCAATTCTACCAATTCAAGGGGAGACATACGGTAGGGTGCAATTGAGATTGGTCCCGGGAATAAGTTCAATAGAAAACTCCACTTCCCTTTTAGGGGGAAAGGTGGTAATGTCGTCAGGAAATACATCCTTGAATTCTTTGACCACGGCAATGTTCATCAACGGAATCTCGCTCGCACCTACTAGACCGGCTATTAGCATGAAAGTGCAATCTCCTGATTCGACCGGTGGAGTATTAGGGAGTGGGGTCCCCATCATGTCCCCGCCGACTATTATACTTCGGCTGCTACAATCAATTACTACGTGTTGTTTGGCCAGCCAATCCATTCCCAAAATCAGGTTCAGTTTGGCTAAGGGGAGGATTATGAAGTCTTGGATGTACTTCTTTCCTTTGTATCTGAATTCTACACTTCTACATATGAAGTGAGACACTGTCACTTCCCCCGTCGCAGAGGTGACTTGCATAGGGGATTGCATTGGGCTCATAGTTAGGTTAAAGGATTTTGCCACATAATCAGCAATGAAGGAATTGGTCGCACCAGAGTCAAATAAAACAGATAGTTCTTCATCACATATATTGATCGTACCTTTAACTAGTTCGGCCGCCTGGTCCGCCACATGTTGATCCAGCGTGTAAACTCTGCCCACTGTTGTTCTCCCCATTGTGGACAATCTTTGATGAAGTGTCCTTTTTGGCCGCACTTGTAACATTGTGTCGATCCATTCAAACAGTTGCCGAAATGGGCCTTCTTACATTTGGGGCAATTAGGAGCCCTGTTGCCGTTTCCTCGAGGATTCTCGGGCCTCTTGAACTTGTTACCATCACGCCTGGGCTGCCACGGTCTGCCTTCGCGTTTTCCTCTCCATTGTCCATTCTTAGCCATCGGAGCTTTGGTTCCAGTTCCGCTGGTTTCTGCAGGCTTCCTTGCTTGCAATCCTATTGCTTCCACCTTTCTACATCTGTTCACTAGGGTGGCTAGGTCACAGGGGTCGTTGCCAGCTACCAGTTCCGCAATCCTAGCGGATAAACCCCTTTGAAATTTTGATGCCAGAAAGTCTGGCATGGGCATAGTTCCTCGGTAAGTTGCCAGTCGGAGTAGTTCGTTGAATTTAGCATGATACTGATCCACCGTCATGGTTCCTTGCACGAGTCGATCAAACTCGCCTTGCTTGCTATCCCGGATTGACATCGGGAAATACTTCTCCAAGAACATTTCTTCGAACATGGCCCACGAAATTGCCACATTTTGCATCACCAATGGTTGGGACGCATTAGCCCACCAATGATGGGCGTCTCCTTCCAACATATACACTGAGAACAGCACCTTTTGATCATCGGTGCATTGAACCACTCTGAATATTTTGTCCATGGCCTGTAGCCACTGCACAGCTACTATTGGATCGTGTCCTCCTTGAAAGGAGGGTGGCTTGTGCTTCCTAAATGTCAGCAGTAGATCTTGATTATTTCGGCCAGCCGCTCCATGTTCTGGCTGCGGTTGGGGTCCACCACTACCTGTTCCTCCAGTGCCTGAGCCACTTGCGACGTTATTATTATTGGTCGCGTTGTGAGGGTGGCGCCTGATTTCATTCAAAATATTTTGGAACATTTCCCCTGCATTAGTCTGCATCTGGGTAATGGTGTCCCGTAGGGTGTTAATCTGGCCTTGTATGTCCTCTTGTCCTTGCGGGTTACTGCGAGTAGGTACCCTTCATGGAGGCATAATGCTGCACATATGTTACAGGTAAAATAAGGGAGTTAGAGTGTAATTCTCATCCTAAAGATCAGAAATTTGCTCTGATACCATAAAAATGTAACACCCTTAATGAGGCCATCAAAGGTGTAACATTGCTTGACATTTAATGCGCGGAATCCATGTACTTAAGCGTGGTTAACTTAAAATTTACTAATGGGAATTAATTTCGTTCATTCCCCTAACTTATCTATTCCTCTAGTCATGAGTTTCTCTTTTTCTTTGTCTACGGTCTACTTACAAATTAATCTCTACTTGGTTACCCTACTTATACTTATGCGCTATTTTAGGAGCTCACTTACATGATCCTAATTTTAGTGTTGACTACTACCCAGTGGGTAGTTACTTAAGTGTCTTATGCGGATAATGGCTTATGTTACTTAATCTTTCCTACTAAATTCATAAGTCCATAAAAACATAAACATCCCAAAATATCGTACTTCAAAGGCATATAAGATGTTCAAAATAATCTAAGTGGCATAGACTATTACAGTCATCCCAAATTAGAACTTAGGTGCACCCTTAGGAAGGTGCCTCTTCAAGCCACATGGGCCCAGCTAGAGCAGATATAAGATAGTCTGCCTCCAAGAGCTTTCCTTCGGCTAGTAAGTTCCTAAACATCTCCGTTAGTTTGGAGTCATTATCAACTGCACGTGGTTGCGCAGGTTCCTCTTCAACTCGTACCAGCCTCTTTCCCTGCCTTACTCATTTAGTCATTTTTTCCTGAAAGTGGGTTTCCCCGAAGAGGGGTGAGATTGGGGGTCTCAGTAAGGACTCACAGTTGGAGCAACCTCCAAACCATGATGCTTACTCCTGCAATAGTCACATAATAACATGTACAATAATAGAATGGCAAAACATTGGAAACATAGTTTGGAAAGTAATCATGCTTTCATATCATCATACCAATCCTGCCATGGCAATTACTCTCCATGGTCTTATGGACGAATACCCAGGGTCCTCGTCAGGTTGCCTCTGTGGTATTAGTGCACAGGCCATCTTACAAAACTTGCATGAATAAACATTAGTTCCAAACAACCAAACATATCATGTAATGCATCATATAACATATTGCAGTCAAACCTCACTTTAACATAAAGGGTGGCAACCATAGGGTAGCCGCTTCAACAACCATAAATCACTTACACATGGGTCTTGTCTTTTTATTCTTCAAGAGTTCGAGTTCGGCTCTAGTCTTCCCTTGCACCTTTGGTTCGGCCTAATAACATAATGGGACTTTAGAGATGATTCTAAAAACTCACTTGGTTTATAACTCACATATAGGTTCGGCCCCTTTAGGATGTAGGTCTTAGAAAATGATTTTAACAACATAGTTTATGCCTAGCATTCTAACATTTCGGTTAACATGTAAATCCCACAAGGTTTTCCTTTCTTTTAGTCCTTAAGAATTGAATGAGGGAAGAAGGTTTGTATTCCTTTAGCCTTTATAACACGAAAATATTTAAGAGGGAGATCATAACTTAAACATGGAGTCTAAGGGACCTTACCTCAAGGATGATGTTTGATGGTGATTCTTCCACCGATATGTCACTCCTGCTTCTAAGTTTCACGAGTTCTTCTAAGTGTCCACCTTCACGAGTTAGACGATGAAGGAGGCTAGAAACTATTTTTGATGTTCCCTTACCCTTAACATGTGAATGGCCGAAGCCTTAGATGGGAGGAAGAGGGGTTGGTTTTTCTTGTGGGTGCTTGTTCCTTGGGGAGAAGGCCGAAGCCTTTGAGAGGGAGAGAGATAGTGTCTTTGTTTTCCTTTTGTTCCTTGCTAATCTTGAGAGTGTGAGGGAGTGCGTGCGGTTGGCTTGGGTCTTTTATTTTGTCTAAGTCCTCTAATCATCACACCTAGGAAGGGGAAGGGTTAAGTCTAGGTTGAGTGTGTGGGTTAGCAAATCTCCCACCTTGTTCAAGTGTCATACGCATGGGAGGGACTCTTGCATTTCTTACCTAGAAACCAACTCATCATTAATCACTTGGAAGTGATGCGTATAGGGAGGAGAGTTCTTGCATGTCATGCCTTGGTTAGGGAGAGTCATCATTATTTTGGGGAGTGAGGCGCATGGGGAAGAGAGTCCTTGCATGTCATGCCTTGGTTAGGGAGAGTCATCATTAATTTGGGGAGTGGGGCGCATGGGAAGGAGAGAGGTCTTTGCGTGTACCAATGTTAATTGCTTTAATCATCATTGAAGAAATGTTGGTTAATGTGTAGGGCCTTTTGTCTTTTAGCTTTCCATAATTGCATTCTAGGATATAGTGTCTTTGGGACTTCCCAATGCATGGGGTTTGGGAATCACCTTGAGTATGTCACACTCATCATAAGGTGTGTAAGAACAAGTCTTCCCTTTTTATGCTAATTATTGCGCCTAGGGAGATGGAGAAAAGGTGGCTTCACCTTTTTAATCATGCATTGGGGAAGACTTGTGCGCCTAGGGAAGATGGAAAGTGAGCCTACTTTTATGAAGGGAATCTTGGTTTATGTTCCCTTGATGTGTTACTTGGGAGATGGAAAGACTTGTGTCATGCATGGCTTGAGTGTGTAAGAAGGAAGCTTCCTTTTCCTTGTTATGAGTGCGCCTAAGGTGGGGAGAGCAATCTCATCCCCTTTTCTCTTTGCTAGGTCGAAGTGGACATGTGAGGAGGGTGAAATCTTCATTCAAATTGTCCAATCACGTGTTGCCACCTCACCTAGGGTTTATTCTTGAATTGGGTTGGGCTTGGTGAGTGTCTGGGCCCATTAAGTTAATAAGTGTGGGACCATTAGTAATTGGGTCAAGGCTAAGTGGTGTGGGCTTGGATCTTTGTCTAGATACTAATTGGGCCATTTCTTATAAAGTGGGCTTGCATTGCTTTGGGCTTAAATCCTTTAACTTAGTTATATTCTTAAGTAGGTTGGGCTTTAACTTTATTTGGGCTTTAAACCACATTGGGCTAAGTTATTAATTATCTTATTTAAAGTGGGTTCTAACTTAGGATTAATGTTGCTTATTCAAAGCTACTCGTTCACTGAATATGGACTTGATCCCTTTTCGTTTCATTTCATTAGGCTAATATCGAGTACAAGATTTTTGGGTTATTACACTAGGAGGAACATATATACTATTAGGCAAGTAGTGATCAAGAGATTCATGATGCAATCAGATTTTTGATCCTCAAAATCCCTTCAAAAGGGCGCACCAACAAGGAGAAACAAGAGGATTTGTTGCACATCAAATCTTATCAAATCTTGCCAACAACATCCTATCATATCTTTATGATATTAGGTTCAAAGCCTAATCAAATATTTGATCATATATCATCATATATTCAGCTATATGGTGCGCCCCATATAGCCTAAATAATGACCAGATACATTTGAGTAGTTGCATTCAAACTTGAATCAAATCACTCAAATATTCTCCCAACAGATCGTATCTTCTGGAGCTGATTCTGATGACTAACCAACAGCCAAATCAGCACCCCAAATCTTCTTAGATTATGTCCAAAAGATTTCCTCTTGATATGTTCCAACAAGATCTCATCTTATCCTTTTGTTATGAAACAACTTTTCATAGCTAATTCAAATTCGAATTTCAAACATTTGAATTCAAACTTTCAAACACTTAAATTTTAAATTCAAATTCAAATTTCAAAATTCAAAATTCAAATTTCAAATTTCAAAATTCAAATTCAAAATTCAAATTTTCAAATTCAAATTTCAAATTTCAAATTCAAAATTCAAAATTTGAATTTCAAAATTCAAATTCAAAATTCAAATTTCAAAATTCAAATTTCAAATTTCAAATTCAAAATTCAAAATTTAAACATTTGATAATTAATTTAACTAATTAAATTAATTAGTAATGTTT
Organism: Gastrolobium bilobum; assembly: GCF_033153095.1. NCBI lineage: Eukaryota > Viridiplantae > Streptophyta > Magnoliopsida > Fabales > Fabaceae > Gastrolobium > Gastrolobium bilobum. The sequence continues at coordinate 6,493 of NW_026898529.1, forward strand.
TGGACTATCCAAGCCCATTACTTAGATCCATGCGCCCTCCACCCTATCTGTGGAGTTCCAAACTACTTCTTGGGTTAATAACAATTGTTAGGCCCAATACCATTAATGCTAGAGCATCTAGACAATTAGGTGTTAGTGTGTGACCCATTAGGTCCAACATAGCTACTGACATAAATGGGCTTGGACCCAATAAGCCCACAACCCATCTAATGACAACACAGAGCACTAGCAATGCTTTGTTGCCCCAGAACTAGTTAGATTAGTGACTTGATCATCCTATTACACATATTTGTTTTCGTCTCGGTTACCTTCCCATAAAACCTAGGGTAAGGAAGCGTATCAACCCCTGCGATTTAGGGTAAGCTTTATTCGAAATAGGGAATCTTCAATTTACAGACTCTAAAGGCAGATCATCTCATGATCTCTTTTACTATGCATAGATTCCCGAGTCCCTGTAAATGTCATCCCGATTTCTCCGGTTGACAGATAACCTAATCTCTCACAGAGATTTCACGAATTCCTTCACCTTATCACCCTAGCCCTGTGTTCTTTCAGGACAAGCCCAACAGTATACCTATGAGTCTCCATGTTTCAGGCAGACGAGGTGCACAATCAAAGCATGCCTTCTAGAACACAGTCTAGGTAATAACTTCTGGTCTTAGGAAAGACATACCCAAATATAAAGAGACTCCTCTAATGATACTCTCTGTGAGAGTTCCTCATAGAGTCTCTTTGTGGGTCTGTTTAGTGCGAGCTATACCCTTATAGGTCCACCCACGACTTTAGCTAAGACATCTCCATATCTGTAGCACATGAGGTCTATACCTTGTATCCATATACAAGTAGATAAGTCGTGCTAGTCTTACCCGAGATCACTGACCCCATTCTCAGTATCTCTAGACTAGGAACATAAAATTAGGAATAAACATCCGGTATTCTTGAATCCTCATGATTGTGATCTCATCACAGATACTCAAGAGATACCTATTTTATTTCACGGGGTTTATCAAGTTATTTATAATATATTAATATTAATATCGAGATAGAATTATGAAACAAGATAAGGAGTGCTTTTATTTATTTTCGACAATATTAAAAAGGTCTACGTCTATGTCCTTATTTAATCATAAGATTGTCTCTAGGACACCCAAATACTAACATGATGTTGGACGCTGTTGGACGTTTAGCAAGTGTACTAGTCTTTCAAGTAATAAAATGATGAGTAAAGATCGTTCCCACGAGGATTTGTGTCAAGCATTGACACAAACTTGAGTTCCATTGAATCAGACTACAAAGGACTCTACTCAGACATAATACAAATAATAACAAGAGAAGACGAAGAAAGATCAAACTCCATTGTCATGATAGTTGAGTCTTCAATCTTCAAATACAATTACATGAAAGTATACTAACTATTACAATACTAAGTCCTAAGAATTTGGAAAGTCAGAGAAAATGAGGAGTCAGATCAGATCTATGAAAGACCTGATCTGATCTCCCTTCTCCTAGTGTGATGGGAAAAGTCAGAATGAGATATGATAGGATTGGATTGTGTGTCAGAGTATGAAGGCCCCTTGTCTTTTTATAGTTTACAAATTACAACTGAAAACTGACTTGGGCGCTAAAACGTTCATTTATGGGCGTTTTAGCGTCCAACTTTGACGGATGCCCAACTGCTTCCAACTGTCTTGGGCGCTAAAATGTTCGATTTGGGCGTTTTAGCGCTCACGACCAGAACCTTTTTGCACATCAGAGCGCTAAAACGCTTGACTTGGCCGTTTTAGCGCTCAGCACCAGCACTTTTTGGCTTCATTTTGCAGCAGGGCGCTAAAACTCTTGACTTTGGGCGTTTTAGCGCCCAACACTTAGAATTTTCCCATTCTTCAGAATCTTCTTCCTTCTCTCTTTTGCTTCTTGAGCTTCATTTCCCTACAAAACAATGTAAATTTTCAACATAAGCTTCAGAAGTTGTATTTGAGAGATTTCCAGGACATTAACCTCTTTTCCATCCATTTAATCACACAATTTGATATTAATTCATGCTTAAAAACCTGATGAACCAAGGGTTTATCACAATTCCCAGATTTGAACATTGTTGTCCTCAGCAATGAATTAAAAACAGAGAAGAAATTGAGATTCTTTACAAATGAAATTCATGAGGATGAACTTCAATTAACAAAAGATCAACATTTTATGATACAAGCTTATAACCATGCAATCTCTTATTTCCTATGATTTGCCCAACATCATTTGTGACTTTTCAACAGATCAGTAGAGATGATATACAGAGACTTCCAAACAACAACACCCTCTCACTAGGAACTTCTCAAAAATTATGAGAATTTGACTCTCTTGCACTGTAGTGTTTAAGGGTGTACTTATCACTCACTCTTCACTGCACTCAAACTGCTATAAGCTTGCCCATCTTCTCACTATTCATAGTAACAATGATCCATAAGGTAGATCAAAAAAGGTTTTGGTATGATAAGCAATGAGGCTTGGTGTGTGGCTTGACTAGAGGTAAGGATTTCTGTGAAAGGGGAAGGTCAGATCAAATGAATCAGATTCAGATAAGAGGGAATTCATAGTAATTACTCAATTTCTTCCTAATTCCCTCAACTTTCTTTCTTTTCATTCCTTGTTCTTTTCTTCCTAACACTTTGTGTCTTTAACAATTTTCTTTTTCTTTTTCTTTCAAACACTTTGTGTCTTTAATACTTCCCTCTGTCTCTTCCAAACACTTTGTGTTTCACAACCTTTTCTTTCTTTTCCTTCTTTCTTTCTTATGTTTCCAACACCTTGCATTCACTTATTGCAAAAACACTTTCCTCCCCACAGAACACTCCATCCCTTATCACTTATATGAAACTTTTAATCTGAAGGATTGGAATAAATGTGGTTCTTGGCTTGATAGACAACAGGCTAGGCTCAAGTGTTTCATGCAATGGGAACTTAAAGGTTGACCATTTGACTAAGGAAATGCCTCTACCCTACACATCATCAACCATTTCAAGCAAGAAACAAGGCAAGTTCTAGAGTTACTCATGCAATGAAGTGCTCTCTGAACAAAAATTTTTCTGTATAGGCTCAATTTCTCACAGTTCAGAGTGCATGCTTGACTTCCTCTATGTGCATCAAAACTAATCTTTCTACTCTTACACATTGAATGAGTCAAGCAATCATTTCATTTATGCTCAACATGCAAGGTATAAGATTGTATCCTTTAATTTGATCAGTCAAATCCTCATGAAATTCCATATCAAAACTAAAATCCAAATTCAATATTACAGCTAAAATCTAAATCACACAGAAAACTTAGAAAAGAAAAAGATTGAGATATTTCCCTGTTTTGGCTCATCAATTTGTGTGACATCTCCTTGAAGTTTGCATGTCATTCAATCACACCCAATTCCCAGATTTAAATGTTGTTGTCCCCAACAACTAATTTGAATCTAAAAACAGCAATTGATCACTGAAACACATTATACATAACCCAATAGCATCAGTACTATCGCAATGTGAATCAGTCAAAACAGTAATTATCTCAATGTACTAAACTGAATTACAAAACTAAACTATTAGCAAAATAAAACTAAGAGAAAACTACCCAGAAACATGTAAATCATATGAGTGGACCAGCGCTAAAACGTTGATATCAAGCGTTTTAGCGCTTGTCTCCAGAGACAAGTGCACATTGATGTGCGTAGCCTTGCGCTAAAACGGTCACGTCTAAACGTTTTAGCGCTTTGGACCAGAAAGAACACATAAATATAAATTGCTGAAAAAAAAATAATTCAATCTCAAATATTAATGGTGTCTGTCAATGTTGAATAACAAATCCCAGGCAACGGCGCCAAAAACTTGTTGCGGATCTAGCAAGTGTACTAGTCGTACAAGTAATAAAATGATGAGTAAAGATCGTTCCCACGAGGATTTGTGTCAAGCACTGACTAACCATATGTACTTGAGTTGAATCAAACAAAAGTTCATAGATTGCATAGATTTCTTGTCACCAGAAACTACACTGAATTGAATTAAAACTTGATAAATAAATAAAATGTAAATTATAATGTAAACAAGTAGTCAGATGTCATTTTCCCTCAAACATGAATTTATAGATGAACCAATTTCCATTATGAATTATCTACTAGTGATGTTGATCAACCTTTTTCTTATCATCTCAAGATGTAATCCCTTACTACCCTGATAGACACATTAATCAGAAACCCCAATCCCTTGGTGATTCCTTTCTTAATACATGCATTAATTGCTAATGTCTTAAGAACACATCAGAATCCTAGCATCAATCCCTTGACTACTAGAACACTGATGATGAAGTTGTCAAAAATAGAGAAACAATGTAAACATATCTGTTCTACACTATTCCTCAACATGAAGAATTAATCAAGACAACTTCATACAATCACATAATAGATAAACAAAACATCTAATTAACCATTCGTAAATTCAAACTTGAGTTCCATTGAATCAGACTACAAAGGACTCTACTCAGACATAATACAAATAATAACAAGAGAAGAAGAAGAAAGATCAAACTTCATTGTCATGATAGTTGAGTCTTTTGTAGTCTGATTCAATGGAACTCAAGTTTGAATTTATGAATGGTTAATTAGATGTTTTGTTTATCTATTATGTGATTGTATGAAGTTGTCTTGACTAATTCTTCATGTTGAGGAATAGTGTAGAACAGACATGTTTACATTGTTTCTCTATTTTTGACAACTTCATCATCAGTGTTCTAGTAGTCAAGGGATTGATGCTAGGATTCTGATGTGTTCTTAAGACCTTAGCAATTAATGCATGTATTAAGAAAGAAATCACCAAGGGATTGGGGTTTCTCATTAATGTGTCTATCAGGGTAGTAAGGGATTACATCTTGAGATGATAAGAAAAAGGTTGATCAACATCACTAGTAGATAATTCATAATGGAAATTGGTTCATCTATAAATTCATGTTTGAGGGAAAATGACATCTGACTACTTGTTTACATTATAATTTACATTTTATTTATTTATCAAGTTTTAATTCAATTCAGTGTAGTTTCTGGTGACAAGAAATCTATGCAATCTATGAACTTTTGTTTGATTCAACTCAAGTACATATGGTTAGTCAGTGCTTGACACAAATCCTCGTGGGAACGATCTTTACTCATCATTTTATTACTTGTACGACTAGTACACTTGCTAGATCCGCAACATCTAATTAACCATTCATAAATTCAAACTTGAGTTCCATTGAATCAGACTACAAAGGACTCTACTCAGACATAATACAAATAATAACAAGAGAAGAAGAAGAAAGATCAAACTCCATTGTCATGATAGTTGAGTCTTCAATCTTCAAGTACAATTACATGAAAGTACACTAACTATTACAATACTAAGTCCTAAGAATTTGGAAAGTCAGAGAAAATGAGGAGTCAGATCAGATCTATGAAAGACCTGATCTGATCTCCCTTCTCCTAGTGTGATGGGAAAATTCAGAATGAGATATGATAGGATTGGATTGTGTGCCAGAGTATGAAGGCCCCTTGTCTTTTTATAGTTTACAAATTACAACTGAAAACTGACTTGGGCGCTAAAACGTTCACTTATGGGCGTTTTAGCGTCCAACTTTGACGGATGCCCAACTGCTTTCAACTGTCTTGGGCGCTAAAATGTTTCATTTGGGCGTTTTAGCGCTCACGACCAGAACCTTTTTGCACATCAGAGCGCTAAAACGCTTGACTTGGCCGTTTTAGCGCTCAGCACCAGCACTTTTTGGCTTCATTTTGTAGCAGGGCGCTAAAACTCTTGACTTTGGGCGTTTTAGCGCCCAACACTTAGAATTTTCCCATTCTTCAGAATCTTCTTCCTTCTCTCTTTTGCTTCTTGAGCTTCATTTCCCTACAAAACAATGTAAATTTTCAACATAAGCTTCAGAACTTGTATTTGAGAGATTTCCAGGACATTAACCTCTTTTCCATCCATTTAATCACACAATTTGATATTAATTCATGCTTAAAAACCTAATGAACCAAGGGTTTATCAGACGCCTTCAACATTCTAATGCCGAGGTCCGTCGTTTGTGACCTGACCGGTTCCTCTGGGTTGGCCTTCCACGTTGCGATTTCTCAGTTCGGCCTCGAATGTCGCCATTCTTTGGGCATCTAGTCGTTGTTGGGTCAGGAATCTATTCTCCATCTCTTGCAGCTTTTGAAGGATTGCATTCATGGCCATCGTGGTCACGTCTCGCGGTGGCTCACTTTGTGGAGGTGGGTGAACTGAGGCCGCTGTCGTATTGAGCTGGGTTCTGGGGGTTGGTCCCCGAGTGCCGACCTCGCCGACCTGCATCTCTACCAGCACTGGGTTCGCGTCCAATTGGAGTTGTTCCAATGCAGATTGGTGTTGAGGCATGCCATAAGGCTGAGGCTGAGATTGATGCGGCGGCATTTGGGCGGTGCTAGATGTCGAACGGGTGTTCGTCATCGTGGAATGAGGGTTGAAATTTATCGTTCCCACAGACAGCGCCAATGTTAGGTCCTGGATAGACCGTATTGCTATACCAATTGGTATGCGCTCAGAGATAATGTATATCAACTGTATACTAGGCTTATAGCCGAGGTCCCAATTACTGCGTACAAGCAATAGGCTTATAGCCAAAGGGTGGGTGTGTGCAAGTGTGGGCAGTATTAGTAAATAGGTTGAATGAATTTACCTGGGGTCTTTAAGCTCTTATTTATATGATTACCTTCCTAGGCTTGGGCCTTATGAGCTCCCCCAATTGTGATAGGATCCAACTCCCTTTCTGTTGGGATGTGATCCTCATCTTGTGCCCTTGGCTGTTCAGAGTTGTTGAGATGTTGGTGACTCTATATCTGGTTAGATATTCTAGTAGGTAGTTGGGATATGATATTCATATCCATAACAATTTTAATTTCTCCTTTATTTATAATTAACATTCCTATCATACCAGCATATAAATATGGGCATCCGAGATACCCTTTTCTATCACGCACAAGACAAAATGCATCATCTTAAGCGTGAAAAGTAGTCATTTTCTTTTCTTTAGACACACACACACACAAAAGTGAAGGGAAATGTGGAAGAGTGCCTATCTGATCCATGATTCTACAAAAGAACAATCATATCTTGTAAAATTTAGAGATCAAAGATAAATGGGAGAGAAAGAACACCAATGGATGTGGTCCAATCAAATGGCATGCAATTGGAAAAAGAATAAGCAAAGTTGATGTTCAGTATGGATGAAGTTACTGAACTCTATGCTCCACGTCCTTTTTCTTTTCTTTTTTTGCGACCGTCTTAACCTTAGAATAGCATATAGTCAAGACGTTCCTTTCAGTGTGAAAATGTCACGATGTTACATTATTCTTTGAAAAGCATATAAAAAAGATAGAATAATCTTAATTGTTAAAACCAATTTACTTAGCATAAAATCTCAAAGAACCCTATTAGAAATATACGATCCCCTCAAAATAACTAAGAAATATGACATATGAAGCTTCTAACTATTTCATGCAGGCATCGTATATATTATTATTTGACTGACACTGATGCTTTGTCCCTTTTGTGTTTATATCCTTTGAAAGACAGAATTGATGTCATTCATTATGTAGACCGGCTTTGCATCCGGTGAAATGTATCATTAAGCACTAATCAAGTTTTGTTTATGTCCTCTTTTTGTTCTGCTCTAGATGCTCGCGACAAGTTGAGATAATTCTCCTGAGTTTTCTCTAGGATGGCGCTTAAGAATTGTCGATCACTTCTATATTCTGTATGCTGATGTGAATAAGAGGTGGTGGTACTCTTCTGAAAATGAGTGTGAGAGAATAATATAAACCATTAAAAAAGTCTTCACCCAACACTTTACGATTTTGGGTTGAATTGATTATTTACAATGAGAGGAAAGCACATAATTGAGTAAATGGAATTAAATAAAATGCGTATATATATATATATATATCTATATATATATATATATATATATATATATAGGAAAAAGTATTTCTTCAGTCATCGGAGATAAAGTTATCTCCAGTGAGCTTAAAACGACGTCGTTTTGAGTTATAAAATTAAAATATTAGAGTAAATACCCTTTTGGGTCCCTAACAAAAAACATGGTCTCCACTTTAGTCCTTTACAAAAATAAATTAGTCAGTTAGTCCCTAACAAATTCAAAGTTGACCCATTTTAGTTCTTTTGAGGGACTAATATGGGTCTTTTTTGAATTTGTGAGGGATCACGATTTCAACTAAATGGATCCACTTTGAATTTGTTAGTGACCTCAAGACTAATTTATTTTTGTAAGGGACTAAAGTGGGGACCGTGTTTTTTGTTAGGGACCAAAAAATGTATTTACTCAAAAAATTATAATGACAAAGACTAATATAACCCTGCAATCTATTATAATTACAAAAACACGTTGATTTCCGTCCCAAAACGATGTCGTTTTGAGCTTACTGAAGATAACTTTATTTCTGGTGACTGCAGAAATCATTTACCCATATATATAGTAAAATCATTTTTGCAGTCGCTTTACGTACAATAACGACAGGTGTATGGTTATGATTCCCCACATTTAATGCTTTCATCCTTTGTATAGTTATGATTTCTCGCATTTAATGCTTTCAAGTATATATATGACAAGTATTTGATTGCTGCACGTACATCAGCTGTAGAAATGTAAACCCCTATATATATGAGGTAGGATCCTTTGACACCAGTGTCAAATTTTAAATATTTCAAATTGAAATTTGACACCGACACCTTATCTGAGAGCCGTTAGATCAAAAAAGATCAACGACTCTGATTTGTAAGCATATGACACCATTGATCTTTTTTGATCTAACGACTATCAGATGAGATGTCAAATTTCAAATTTGACACTAGTGTCAAAGAATCTTACCCCTATATATATATATAGAGAGAGAGAGAAGGGTAGGATCCTTTGACACCAGTGTCAAATTTCAATTTTGACACCTCATCTCAGAGCCGTTAGATAAAAAAAAATCAAGGGTGTCACATGCTTGCAAATCAGAGTCATTGATTTTTGTTTATCTAACGGTTCTGAGATAAGGTGTCAAAATTAAAATTTGACACCGGTGTCAAAAGATTCTACCTCATATATATATATATATATATATATATATATATATATATATATATATATATATATATACATATGAGGTAAGATTCTTTGATACCAGTGTCAAATTTAAATTTTGATACCTCATTTGAGAGCCGGTAGATCAAAAAAGATCAACGGTTTTGATTTGTGAGCATGTGACATCATTGATCTTTTTTTATCTAAGAGCTCTCAGATGAGGTGTCAAACTTTAAATTTGACACCGGTGTCAAATGATCATATCCCTATATATATTGTTTCCCAAAAACGAAACAAAAAATACATAGGTATATATATTGTTTCCAAAAAAACAAAACAAAAAATACATAGGTGTAATTTATTTTTATTTTTTGCTATTCTATATATGATCTTATTATTCTCTTGGGGTGAGTCAGGTTCCCAAAATTCCCACAAGCTGAATGGGAAAAAGAACCTTACAAATATAAAACTAATCTCGATGCGTGTAACTTTTAAGATTAGGAAGTGATTTAATATATATCAACTATTTATTTGAGTATCTATAATAAACAATATGTTCTAGTCGCATATTTAAGAAATTTTCTATGTATTAGTACACACAAGTTCGGGTAACTTGATGACTCGATGAATTCAATTTAAAATTCTCAAGTCATTAGGTTCAATCTGATTAACCGCTTATATTAAAAAAAGTAACCCAAAAATTCATCATTTGCACGAATACATATAATTAATATGTCTAGACTAGGTTAGTTGTTAGGATGGGTTAGTTAGGCGCGTCGGGCCACGCGCGTGCGAAAATTTTCTGTCTGCTAGGGTTAATGAGAAATGACTGGTTCGATGGAGACTTTGAAGGAGAATCAATCTGATCTGTTGCGTATGACTAGGAAGAGCACAAAGCGCAGAAAGAATGGAGAAGAGATTCCGACTGAAGGAAGGATGCGTGAAGTTGTATCTGAGTTTCAATCTGGTGAGAAGGGTCTTGCTAAGCATAGGTCGTTTGCGGAGGTCACAGGGATGGAGAATGGTGTTTCGGGCAAAACATCACCATGGCTGATGGAGGTGGAGGATCCTGATCTGGATCCGCTTGATCCAAATCAGGGGACTATTTCGGAATGGGGCTTTCAGACAGTAGTCAGAGAGGATGGACTGGTGGAGATTAAGAGCAATGGAGAATCTCGTGCTCGGATGCGTCAGCGATGGAAGAACGCCTTGATTGTCAAGCTGCTGGGTAAGAGGATTGGTGTTGGGTTTATGAAGCGCAGGTTGGAAGTGCTCTGGGCCAAAGCGGGAAGTATTACAGTAGCTGACTTAGGGAATGACTTTTTCTCTGTTCGCTTCAGCTGCCTGGAGGATCTGAATTTGGCTATTTCGGGAGGTCCTTGGGTGATATTAGGACATTATCTGGCTACCAGGAGATGGGAGCCTTGCTTTGATCCAGAGAAGGCTAACATTCATAAGGTAGCAGCATGGGTGCGTTTGCCAGGTATTCCACAAGAATACTGTGAGTTTCCGTTTTTGAATCACTTAGGATCTGTGATTGGTAAAGTCTTAAGAGTTGATAGAACAACTTCTACTGGAGATAGGGCCAGGTTTGCTAGAGTATGCATCGAGATTGACTTGGCCAAACCTCTGAAAGGGATGTATGTACTGGATGGCTGTAGGAAAAGGATTGAATATGAAGGATTGTACCTTATATGTTTGAAGTGTGGCAGATATGGGCATAATCTTGATTCCTTCCCAGAAGTTGCTAAGCAAACTCCTATGGAAAAACCTTGTGAGAACCCCGTCCAATCAGTGGAAAAGGCTGAAGCTCAAGGTGTTGGTGAGTGGATGGTGGTGCAAAGAAGAAAGAAAGGAAGTCAAGCAGCTCTGAAAAGTGACCCTAGGAACAACAGATCATTTGAGGAGGATATTTCCAATTCTAAGAAAGGCATGGGGATTAAGTCTGGTGAGAGCAGTGGGAGTATCATTCAAAGGAAGTGATTGATAAAGACTCTGGGGTTAATATTACCACTTCTTTGGTGAATAAGGAGAATGTATCATTGGTCAATTCTGTTCGGAATGTTGAGAGGATGATGAATTTCAATGCCAAGGCCCATAACACCCCCAAGAAGAACTCTGGTGTGAAGCAAGGACCACTAATAGGCAAAAGAAACTTGAATAAGGCAGTTTCAGCTAAAGGGAAAGGGGTCCAACAGGCATCTGTTCCTTCTTCGAAAATTGAGACTAGATCAGTCTCCCTGACACCAGGTAATGAGAAACTGGATCTAAGTTCAAGTAAATTATGGGGGGATTTGGTAATGGCTGCTGAAGCTTCAGCTTCTGAGACTTCTCTGGATCATGTAGAGAGCATTCACCAAGTTGGTAGTTTGCTACTGGAGTGTGAGTTAAAGGATCTTGTACCACCTGACTTGGTGATGAAGGAGAATTTTAAAAATGCAGAATCTCTCACTAGTTTGGAGATGGATCAGAATGCAGAGTCTACTCAGCTTGGCTGTATAGTTGACATAGCTGAGACTAGTGGTGAGGGGGATGTTTTTATTCAGGAGGCATCTGTTGAGAACCTTGAGATAAGTGGCAAGAACTTTGAAATCTTGCATCTAACTGAAAATTCATGATGAATTTGATGACCTGGAATTGTAGAGGTGCTGGAAAGAAACAATTTAAAAGCACCTTTAGAAGGTTCAGGAAGAAGTACAAAGTTGGAGTGGCTGCAATATTGGAGCCTAGAGTTAGTGGTGATATAGCCTTGAAAATTATTCGAAGTTTGGAGTATCCTAGTTATATAATTTCTGAGGCCAATGGGTTTGCAGGAGGTGTGTGGATAGTTTGGGACCTGAATAAGGTGAGTGTCACTCTTGTGAGGAAACAGGAACAATTCATCCACTGTTGGGTGGAATTTCCTGGTAAGGAGGGATTCTTCTAGACTGTTGTTTATGCTAGACCTAAAGAAGAAAAAAGAAGAATGCTTTGGGAAGACCTGAAGCTTATTGGGAGAACCATGAATAGTCCTTGGATGTTGTCAGGAGACTTTAATGAGATTTCCTCAATAGCTGAGAAGAAAGGAGGTAAGCCTGTTGATGTTAATAGATGCATTATGTTTAATAATGTTTTAAATGCATGCGGGGTTATAGATTTGGGAGAGGGAGGAAACCGATTCACTTGGAAGGGGCCCAAATTCCCTCATTTGGATAGAGTGTTCAAAAGACTTGATAGAGCTGTTGCAAATGATGCTTGGAGAACCTGTTTTGAGGAAGCTTCTGTTTTGAATCTTCCTAGAATTTTCTCAGATCATTATCCTGTCTTGGTGAGAATTGATAAAGAGGACCAGTGTTGGAGGGAGAGGCCATTCAGGTTCATGGCTATTTGGCAGAATGATTCTCGATTTAACTCCTTTATCAGAACCAATTGGGATACCAGCTCTAAGCTCCTGGATAGTTTGACATCTTTTACTCCAGCAGTCAGAAGCTGGAATAAGAAGGTCTTTGGCTTTACTCACTATAGGAAAAATAGGGTGATAGCTAGGCTGGATGGCATCCAAAGACAGATGAGCTTGAGGAATAGCTATCATTTGGAAGAATTAGAAGCTAATCTTAATAAGGAACTTGCTGATATTTTAGAGCAAGAGGAGCAGATTTGGTTTCTGAAATCTAGAGGGGATTGGATTAAAGGGGGTGATAGAAATACTAAGTATTATCATACTTGCACTTTGATTAGGAGGAAGAGGAACAAAATTATCAAACTTCAAAATCATGGTGGTGGATGGATTTCTGGAGAGGAGGAATTGATTGATCTGGCCGGGAACTTCTTCATTAACCTTTTCACAGATGACTTGGTTGAATCAGGGTGGAGTCAGACTAGTTGCTCTTGGCCAGCTATCAGGGAGGAGCATAAAAACCTTTTGTCTTTGGATATTTCTCTTGAGGATGTCAAGAATGCGTTCTTTCAAATGGCCCCATTGAAAGCTCCTGGACCAGATGGATATCCAGCATTGTTCTATCATAAGAATTGGGAGCTGATTAAAGACCAAGTCTTCAATAGCATGCAGTTGTATCTTAGCAAGCCTGAGCAGATTAAAGAGATCAATCAGACTCTCTTTGCTCTAATTCCCAAAGTGGAGAGGCTTTGTTTCATGAAGCAGTTTCGACCTATTGCACTATGTAATACTGTGTACAAGGGATTGAGTAAAATTCTGGTTAACTAGATCAAACCATTCATAGGTGAGCTTGTTTCTCCTAATCAGGTAAGCTTCATCCCCAAGAGGAATATTCAGGACAATATTATTATTGTCCAGGAACTTATTCACTCTATGCATAGGATGAATGGAAAGAAGAGTTATTTTTCTATCAAGATAGATCTAGAGAAGGCTTATGATAAACTCAGGTGGAGTTTTGTCAAGGCTGTTCTTGAAGAGATGAAGCTTCCAGGTGAACTGATAGCTGCTATTATGGGTTGTGTCACAAGTCCATTTATTGAGGTGTTATGGAATGGAAGTAGGACTCAGGGATTTTCTCCTCAAAGGGGACTCAGGCAAGGGGACCCATTGTCTCCTTATTTATTTGTCCTATGCATGGAGAAGCTGACCCATCTTATTATGGATGAAGTTGATAGGAAGGCTTGGCTCCCAATTAGAGCTGGTAGGACAGGGCCTCAAATATCACATCTAATGTTTGCTGATGATATCATCCTATTTGCTGAAGCCTCCCTTAGCCAGATGGAGTGTATTACAGCCTGTTTGGAGAAATTCTCTCGAATGTCAGGTCAATGTGTTAGTATGGAGAAGTCTTGTATTTACTTCTCTAAGAATACAAATCAGGAGACAGTGAATACTTTGGCTAATGCTAGTGGGTTCAAAGTTGTTAAGGGGATCGGATGCTATCTAGGGACCTTGATGAGACATGGGAGGACTAGTCGGCAACATTATTCTAATGTTATTGGAAGAGTGCAGAATCGGCTCCAAGGGTGGAAGACCAAATGTTTGTCTTTGGCTGGTAGAATCACTCTTACCAAGAGTGTGATTGCAGCTATGCCTATGTATCACATGCAAAACAACTCTCTTCCTGTTCATGTTTGTCAAGAAATTGAAAAACTACAAAGGAATTTTATCTGAGGAGATTCAGATGCAAAAAGGAGAGCTCACTATGTGGCATGGGAGAAACTCTATGAGCCCAAGGAGTGTGGAGGGTTGGGCATCATTAACCTTCGAGTGCAAAATGAAGCTTTCATGCAAAAGAGAGCTTGGATGCTTATCAATGAACCTAACAGCCTTTGGAGTAGAGTTCTTCTTGGGAAATATGGAAGAAAACATGATCCTAGGAGAGGGCTAGCTGTCAGAAATAGAGATTCACCCTTATGGAAGAGCATTTGTGCTGCTCGTGTGAAATTGGATCAGTATCTGACTTGGGAGATGGGGAATGGTAATTCAGTATATTTCTGGACAGATTGTTGGCATGGATGGGAAGATAATCTCTACGAGCTTGCATTCACCAAACCTTGTACTGCAGAACAGGAATTGAAGGTGATTGATATTGTGGATCAAGTAACAGGTGATTGGCAATGGGATTATTTGAAGAATTACCTTGATGGCATGACACTTAGGAGGCTGCAAAGTATACAAGCTCCCTGCTCAAATGGCCCTGAGGACAGGATTTGCTGGTTACGTAGCAGGCCAAGTTGTTCTTTGGTTAGGAATGCTTATCAGCAATTACTGGGTGCAAATTTGAAGAAGGATAAAGTCTGGTCTCTGATATGGAAATGGAAAGGACCCATTAGGGTTGCTACTTTTATGTGGCTGGCATGTCTTAATAAATTACCAGTTAGAAGTTTTACTAGCTTGTGGAATGGAGGGGTGACCCTTTGCCCGATTTGTTCATCAGCACATGAGACCTTAATGCATGTGATGAGAGACTGCTTGAAGGCTAGGAAGGTGTGGGAGAGATGGTTTGGAGGTAAGATACCTGATGATTTTCTGCTAACTAATGATTTTGACTGGTTCAGAGTAAATATTTGCAAATCTTTCTCAACAAAATGCTGGCATTCGTGGAAGGAAGCATTTTTTGTCACTTGTTGGATGCTATGGCAGTGGAGAAATCTAACTGTTTATGAAGATCTTTTTGACTGGCCTAGTGACCCGCTGAGCAGAATCCTGTTGTATCTGAGAGATATGAATAGTAGTTGTTCTGAGGACACATTTACTCAGAAAATAGATCACTCTTCTTCTCTGTTTGAGGCTGGTTATCAGGAGCAGAAAGAGGTGTTCAAAATCTTTGTTGATGGTGCTGTGAATTTGGAGTCTAAGTCAGGAGCATGTGGAGGTTTGATATGCTCTTGGAAGACTGGATTAGTGGATTCTCTTTAAAAATTGGTTGCTGCTCTAGCTTTGAAGCTGAGTTGTGGGGCATTTGGCAAGGACTTAAGCTGGCAAGTGATTTAAAGGTCAAGAAAGTTTGGCTTGGGAGTGACAGCAAAGAAGCCTTATCATGTGTAGCTAATCTGAATGATTTAGATGACTATTCCTTGGTAGCTAGGAAAATTAGGAACAGTTTACTGTCATTTGAGCATGTTGCTTTTGAATTTGTTCCTAGAGAGGCTAACTTGTGTGCTGACAGTTTAGCTTTGGTAGGTCTTAAGAGTAGGAATGGAGAGTTAGAGTTATATTTCTCTCCTCCTACTTGTATCTTTCCATTTTGGAGCGACTTTTGTAAGTTTTTGCTGATGGAGCATGTTTCCTTTAACATGCATCAGCTTTCAATTTAATTCTATGGGCTTGACCCACCACTTTTACAAAAAAATAAAAAAGTAACCCAGTGACCAAAGTTGCATCGTTTTATGACTATTTTACCGTGATGTTTTCAGTTAAATCACTTCTCAAAATTTCATTCCGGACAAATTAATCACTCCACAACCACGCGAACAATGGTTCTTCCTATCTCGACTTTAGCAGTTTCATCTTCTTTGTCTTTAGTCTTCCTACGTAATTTGGTTTTCCTCTCGAACAAGCAACAGATTTGGTTTTGCTTCATTGATGATCTTTCTAAAAGTGTTTGGTTTGTCCCAATTAATGGATCTCTTCATGGTTTATGTATTTTGTTGGCAAACCAGGGAGCCAATAATAGAGGAGATCTACTATCAAATGTGCTAAGCGACAAAACTCAATATTATAATAGGACATGATCAACACTATATTATCTCAACCCAAAACCATAAATATGGTTATCACTTAATCAATTATCACTTAATCAATTTCTAACCATTTTGGGGCTTCAAAAATTAAATGAGCTCAGAGACCACATCTTTATCCAACATCTTAAAATATTAAGTTTGTGATCCTTCCACTTATATAATTCTTAGTTAGTCCATTTCTAACTAATATGAGATTTCACTACTCACGTTTGGATTTTCAACATATTTTGACACCCCCAAATTTTAAAAATAAATATTATGGATTTATTTTTCTTTTTAATTTTTATGCACGACGAAAATAGGGGGAAAAACATGTAAGATTCAATTATGTAACCTGAACTAACCCAATTTTAAAGTTTGACCACAATATCAAACAGAACAACGTGTATAGTTTTAACAGATTGTCTTTACTTTCATAACCATGTGCAAATAGAGGTAAAGGAGTCGTACTATCACCTAAAATATCCGTTACTTTTCTTTCAATTATCTTCATTCTTTTTCTTATTTTTGAATTCAAAAATCTCGTCTAACCCAGACTCGTGATAGTAAGCCGCAGCCAATAGCATTGCATCATGTTTTCTTAACGGTATCTTGATCTTCAGCTTCTTATTTTAGTTTTAGTCATGCGTACTCTCCTTCCTAATATATAACCTATGCACTTTTCTTTTCTTTTCTTTTTTGTAAACCCTATGCACTTTTCTTTAACAACTGACAAAAAGTGACTATACAACATTTTCGGGTAGAGCTGAATTTAGAATAATAAATAATGCAGTAGGAAGCAGGGTGAAACAAATAGATCGCCATGACAAAAGAAAGACGAAATAATCAAAACTAACAAAAAATGAAGTTACTTTTGTTTTTAGATACCAATTAATGTCCGAAGCCCAAACCCGATCAATTTGATTTTAAGTTTGAGTCTCTCCAACCTATTGAGAAATTGTGACTTTTTCAAAGATATTTCAATCGTATCATAGTTTTGCGACTAATCTGATTCGAAATGGGTTCTAACCCCTTCCAAAAAGGATATTAGAGAAAATCTAACACACACTTTCATGCCTGCTCAGTTTCGTAGTGCCACTACCATCATTTGATAGAAATTGTGACTCTCATCAATCAATTTGAACTCGTAAAATTGTAGGATAAGAATGAAGTTACCTTTTGATAAACAGGGAAGTTACCTTTTGATACACGTGCTGTGAAAGCAGAACAATCATATAAACGGTTCATTTGTTATGATTTTGTCTGTAGTAAATCAAAATTATGTCAACAATACTCGCTGAACTATTCATATATTTCATTTTATTTTTAAGCTATTTCTAAACATTTGTTTGTATGAAATCGTGACACATAAAATCAACCTCGCGATTAATAATAGATAATTTTGTTTATTTGGTTTCAACTCTCTTTTTTTGGTGCAAGTTAACCACAAAAACACTACTTACATTGATGATATATAATGCCATTAAGTTCAGTTTTTTAAATGTTTATTAGAGAGAGAAAAAATTAAGAAGCCTAACAACATAGACTTGTTCTAGGATGTGAATGCTGCATGCTCATCTAGGTGCTCTGAAGCAATGTTGAAATCATAGTGAAAAGCTTCATGATGGGAAACTTCAAGGTACTATCAAATTTACCCATTGTCAAATTAGTAACTCAATTTACTTTTTGGTCCAACATGTACAAAGGAGGAAACTAATAGTCAAACTTGACTGCAGCTAACCACCCTTAATTTATTGATATAAAATGATTGGACCCTCCTTAAAATGTAGATAACTGATAACACTAACTGTACCTCTCCATTGACAGAAACAGAAAGTTAATTGGGTCAGAAGGGTCCTCCATATTCGATAACTTTAATTGAGTTTCAAGGACTTCTAGAACAATTGTCAGGGCATGGGAATCAAATTTGATGACGAGGTTACTGAAAATAGGAAGAGAAGTTAGGAAAAAGGGCCAAAGAGTAGAGGTAAAAGTAGAAGCAAGTCCAAATCAAGATCCAAGAATGTTGAATGTTTGCACTGTCATAAAATGTGACACATTTAAGAAGTGTTACTATTTTTGGATTGGTAAAGACGGAAGGTATTCAAAAGAGTCGAATGGGACAGAGTTAGTGTCCACAGGAGTAGTAGAAGATCCGAAAAAGGGAACGGATTCAAAAAAAGAAACATCAGCCGAGATAAAGTAACGGCGTAAAGTTGGAGAGTAGCAACGGTAACCCTTTTGAGACCGAGGGTATCCCAGAAAGAAGCAATTGTGAGACTTCGGAGCTAATTTATCCAAACCTGAACCAAGATGATAGAACAAAACACGTAGAACCAAACACATGTGGAGTCAAAGAATATAAAACTTGATGGGGAAATAAAATAGAATGAGGTACCTTATGATTGAGAACAGATGATGGCATGCGATTAATGAGATAGCATGCAGTAAGTATCGCATCACCCCAGAATGTATATGGAACATTGCCATCAATTAACAAAGCACGAGTGGTTTAAACCAGATGGCGATTCTTGCGCTCGGCTACACCATTTTGTTGGGGTGTATGAGGGCAAGATGTTTGATGAAGAATGCATGAGATGAAAAGAATTGTTGAAATTGATGAGATAAGTACTCACATGCATTATCACTACGAAAAGTACGAATTGGAATACCAAATTGAGTTTTTATTTCATTATAAAATAACTGAAAAATAGAAAACAACTCAGACCGACTTTTCATTAAAAATAACCAAGTACGTCTGGAATAATCATCAACAAAAGTAACAAAATACTTAAATCCTAAAGTAGAAAAATGACAACTTGGTCCCCAAATATCAGAGTGGACCACAGAAAAAGGAGAAACAGCTTGACAACTAAGACGACTCAGGAACGTACTACGAGTATGTCTCCCAAACTGACAAGACTCACAATTTAAACTGGAAAGAGAAGATAAATGTGGAACCATCTTCTGAAGCTTGAGAAGACTAGGATGGCCCATACGAGCATGTATAGTAAGAGGAGAATCCACAGTGGAGCAGGCTGAAGAAGAGGGAAATAGTTGATAGAGGCCCTGAGACTCACATCCTTTGGTAATCTCCTTCCCCGAACTCCGATCCTGAAAGATGACAGAGGTTTGAGTAAAAGAAACAATACAGTCAATGGATTTTGTCAAACGACTAACAGAAAGTAAGTTAAAAGGAGAATCGAGAAACATAGAGAACATGATCCAGAGATAAATTAGGTAAAAGAAGAACCGTACCAATCCCCGTGATTGGACCAAAGACCCATTGGCCATAGTAATAGTGGTAAAAGAACCAGTAGTACAAAGGGAAGTGAATAAGGACTTATTACCAGAAATGTGATCAGAAGCCCCAGAATCAAGAGTCCAAGGGCCTATAGAGTGCGACTGAGAGATGCCAGCAAAAGAATTACCAATGGGAACAATAGATGCAGTAGGACCTGATGTTTGCTTCTCCGACCACCAAGTCACAAATTCATTAAGAAGAGCAGTTGGAGGTTCTGCACCGGAAGGTAATCCTGGAACAGAGGTACTAGAGAAAGCCTAAGCAACATGAGCATTCCGAGGAGGTGGAGGTGGCCTTCCATGAAGCTTCCAACAGCGGTCAACAGTATGATTGGTCTGATGACAATGAGTGCATAATAGCTTTCCTTTAGAGAATTTACGTCCATGACCATACCCTTGAGCAGCAAGAGCAGAAGAGTCAACAGAATCCACTGGAGGTTTGTGCATCATAGGAGGTGCTGGTGACATAGTGGGCTTAGAAGGAATCCTAAGCAAAGTAGACATCACAGAATCGAGAGTAGGAACTGTAGTAGATCCCAAAATTTGATCCCGATTGGAAGACAAATGGTCAGGCAAACCATATAAAATGAACAACATAACCAGTGTATTACGCTATTCCTGTTCCTTAGTAACATCACCAGAAAGAGGCAAAAGTTCGTTGAGGTCGTGAAGTAAACATTAAGCTTTTCCCAAATATTCAGTCATAGGACAATTGAAGTCCCGAGGAGCAAATGTAGTCATCAATTTCTGACACACATCATAGAGTCTTTGTGTATCATTGATGTACAGTGCTTTTTCCTGACTCCAAATAGCTTCAGATGTATTAGCAGGTCGAAAAATCTTCTTAATTGACGGATGAAGAGTAGCCTTAATGAGACTACACAACTGAGCACCAATCATCTTGCAACGTGTGCGCTCAGTGTCCTTCACAGATTCAGCCTTAGTGGTGAGATAAGATGTATAATCTTGTTCGTCCAACCAAAGGCACAGATCGGATGACCAAGTATCATAGTTGGAACCATCCAATTTATCCACACTCAACGGAGCAAGAATATAATTTGATAATATAGTAGACTCCGACTTTTGTCCAGCCGGAGACCCAAAAACAGTAGAGACAGGAGAGTCCATGATCAAAATAATCAAAAAGACAGATCACACAACTAACCGGTAGAAGAGGGATCTGTGCGTCAACACAAAACGAAGTCTAAATGCAAACACAGGACCAAATCCAGAACCGTCACAGGGAGACGAAGAGAACACAACCAGCCGCGGCCGGAAAGAAGGCTCCACGCGCCGCCACGACCTTATAAAGAACCTTGGGATACACCACCCCAAAAGCTAGCTCAATGGGTGGGAGTGCCCAAGACCTTATAAACTCCACATTAGTTGCACATACAACCAATGTGGGACTATATATCTCAACATTATGAGTCATGATTCAACCCTTGCAGCCAGAGATGATGCACCAAGGAGTTCAAGTGTCAACTGTGATCTAATCCTCATATGTTTTATGGTTCGCTTTCTGTCTTTTACATTCATTTAAATGACTATTTTTATGGGAAAAACTATTCTTATGTTACATTTGATTAGTTTCTCTCTTACACACCCTTCGATAACTATGCCATCTTTTTCTTTTCTTTTCTTTTTATTTTTCAGGTGATGGAGCCCACAAATTTATCTCTATGACATGAGATACATTATCTCCTCTAACATGAGATTAATAAAACCCTTTTTTTTATTTTGGTAAACATTTAAATGACTTTCATTTACATGAATGAAGGTGTTGAAAAATAATACAGCATCCAGTCATGTTAATGTTCCCAGCCTTCCAATGAAGATCATGAATGCCAGTACTTAACCCCTATTCCTTTTCCACTAAATAAAATATGGGTTTGTTTTTTCTGCGGTAAATGTAGATAAATTATCTAGATTGAGTCCAAAACGACATTTCGTTTTGGAGCGAGAATCAATGTTGTTTTGCAATTATAATTTATTTTTATCATTATTATTTTTTATTCTTTCAACCCAAAATAACGTCATTTTGGAAATGAATATAGATAACTTTTTTTTGGTGAAAAAATGTAGATAACTTATCTACATTTACGATAGAAATATTAAAGCCATAAAATATATGACCAATCTCTTAAAACAAAAGATAATCCTATCAAATTAATAACAATTATATAGGAAACTAAATTTTATAACTATCCAAAATTCCTTAATTTCAAAAAATTATCACTTTTAAAGATAATCATCAATCCCTTGATTTTATGGATTATGATTCAGTTAAATTTCAGTCTTAATCCAACAAAAAACAATGTGGCTATTTTGTAATTATTAATTAAAATATATCAAATGAAAATAAAAATAAAGAGAGCAAGTCTTGAAACATTAATAAGATTGGTCCTTTGTGACCAAAAGATTATGACTTCTTAGCCTGAGAAATAACATAATTAATAAAAAATACAAGGTTAAAACTGCTTACAAATACGCATAGTAAAATTAATATAAAATTTGTTGGATAATATAATTATGGTATGGCCAATTGAAATAAAAATATTTTCCATCTTGGTTTGCTCCAATGACATTTGGACATTTTCATGTTTTCCCACTTATTTCCCTATTCTGTTGGGCTATGAAGCACTAATACGTAAAAAAAAAACAATTTTCAACGTATCAGACACACGTATCACGTATCCCAGATGAATCCCAGATGAATACGCTTCTGATATCCATTTTGTCGTGTCAGATGGGTCAACAACATCTGATATAGTCAAATCTCCTGTCTCCATCGCGCACTAGTAGCCAACCACCGCGTCGCACCACCGCGGACCCACCTCGAGCTCCTTCGCACCTTTTGCGAACTAGAGCTCCGCGCACGTCATCTTGCTAGTCCGCCAGTCTTCTTCATCTTCTTGCTGCAACACATCACCACTGTATGTTTTTTTTTATTTTTCTTACCCAAAACTAGCCGTCAAAACTAAGCTTGAGATGCTTGTAGGTTTTCGAGAAAGTAAAGATTAGGTTTAGTAATATGGATATTTTTTTTAAAAGAAAGAGCCCAAGAAAGATTTGGCCATGTAATTTGTTTCAGTGGGCTTGGTACATTAAGCCCATTAATCTTGGGCTGTTAGTTTTTTTTTAGTAATTATTTGTTGTGGTAAAATATCATAAAATTAAAAAGACAAGTAATTATAATAAAACTAAATAAATAATGTAGAAAATTAAAATAAAGAAATACATGACATGGATGTAAATAATGGGTGTTGTTTAGATTTTTAAATTTTATACTCATATTTAGTAAATAAACAAATGCCAAAATAATGTGAAATACACTCTTTATAGTAAAGTTATTATTTAATACTATGACGTACCGGAACGTATCGAAATATTAGTATTTTTAAAGTAACGTATCGACGTCCCGTATCGAAAACATATCGAAAACGTTGTGTTGGAATCGGTGCTTCATACTATCAGGTAAGGAGGTTCATATCAATGATGTAATCCTCATAGATGAATCGAGGTCTTGTCTTTTGCTGGTTGGTTGGCTTAATTTTCCTTATGTCATTAGTTGCTTATGCATGTGATCTTCTATAATTGGTACATATATACGATCTTTTTTTTTTTAGTGTTCTCAATCACTTCATCCTTTGGACTAGTCCGATTCGAGCATTGTCGGACCCAAAGTGGAGGTGGCTCTACCACGACCATTTTTTCCATTCCCAAGACTCGAACTTGAGACCTATGGTTAAGGGACACAAGCTCCTTACCACTTGTGTCAATGGTGTTTGATACATACGATCTTTTATAATTAGTATACTGCTGGAACTCGATTTTAATCACTGTAAATTGATGAAAACATAAATGAAGGCAAGCTCCTTACAAGACTAAATGCACAAAAATAAACCCAAAAGACCTCAACTCCCCCTTAGAACCAACTATCCTAGGCTCCAAGAGATCCCCCAAATTCCCCATTCTTCACTTATACATGTCTACCTCAGTACACACACACACTCCTTTTATTCCCTCCTCTAAGAATATTCTAGAAAATTCCCCTAACTAACTAACTCACTTTTCATGCTCATCAATACTTCCTCTCCAAAACTCACTTTGTCCTCAAGGTGAAGGAAGAGGACAAATAATGTGAGAGATCTTCCTCCCGGGTCCCATTGTTTGAAGCCTGTTGACCCCATTGGCAACTTCAACATTTTCATTTCATTCACCTATAGTATATTCTCGATTCACTCTACCTAGAATAATAGCACTTCCAGATTGAACTGGTACATGCAAAAAAAAGTAGCAACAAACATATTGGGTTCCATTTCCTGGGCCTAAATTAAAAAGCTCACTTCTACCTTCAACGTTATTAGAGTTGAGCTTGACCTCTAATTGATTGTTGGCCTTATTCATAGGTGGTGGACAGTTATAATGACTAGCTCCTTGGATTGACTCATACCTTACATGCCTTATTGGATCTCCGACCCGATTGCACATATTTTCACTTTCTTCAACTTGCTGCTTTAGTGTCACCATGTTGCTCAGGTCTGTCAACCCCTGTAGACGGACTTCCACCTTTTGTGCTAAAGTCATCATCTGATTCATGGCGACACAACCCAGATTGATCTGGCCATGGAGAAGAAACTTCACCTTTTCTCCACCTTCTTTCTCTTCTTCTTTGTCTTCTTTTTTATCATTTTTCTTTTCTTTGCTTTCATTTTTTGAGTTTCGATCTATTTCGGCTTTCCCTAAATCTCGATCTGTTTTGATCTTCTTCATCTTTTTCTTTTTCTTCTTCTGCATCTTCACTATATTCATCTATTGTGTCAACATCTTTGTATGCTTCCTCTTCTTCTTTGTCTATTTTGTTTCGTTCATCTCCTTTTGCATCCATGTTTCCTTCTGCCTTTACAACCTCTTCAATTTTTTTCCTCATCGGCAATTGTTGTTTTTCCTTCTTTCCTTTGTTTTCTTCTTCGATTTTTTAACGCTTTGTTACTTCATCTTCTCGTATTCAAGTCTCTATGGTTCCATCCTCTCTAATGCTTCAGCAAACACCTTCACAATTTTTTTTCAAATTTTCCCTAAACTCTAAATCACTGATTCCTCCCATTTTTTTATATGGACCAGAAGGTAGCCCCTAGATTGGAAGTGCTCTGACACCAAATTGATGGAACCCAATTTTATTCATTGTAAATTGATGAAAACATAAATGGAGGCAAGCTCCTTACAAGACTAAATGTAGAAAAATAATCCCAAAAGACTTTAACTCCCCCTTAGAACAAACTACCATAGGCTCTAAGAGATCCTCATATTTCCCACTCTTTACTCAATACATGCCTACCTCATTATACATACTCACTCTCCTTTTATTCCCACCTAATAAGAATATTCTAGAAAATTCCCCTAACTAACTAACTCACTTTTCAGGCCCATCAATACTAAAATATCCAAGCCCATTAGTTAGGAATTAGTTATATATAGATGCTTAGGGTGTGGTTTCTGAGGCTATGAATTGAGTATTGGTTTAGTGGGAAAATTGAAGATCTCTTAGGAACTCTTAAAGCCTAGGTATATTGACTTTGAAGGGAAGTTGAGATCTTTTGGGTTTATTTTCTGTCATTTATGTTTTTCATCAATTTATAGTCAAATTTAATGTATTTTTTGGATTCCATCAATTTAGTATCAGAGCACTTTCAATCTAGGGGGTGCTTTCTAGTCCAGATCTGGAAAAAAATGGAATACAGATTGTCGAATGTCAAGAGGAGTTTTGATCGTTTGGAAGAAATAAGGGATAGAGTTGAGGACGCATTCCATCAGCTATGAGAAACTATTCTGGAGTTCCTTAACTGTGTAGATAGAAATGGATCTAATCCACGAGAAAAAGAGAAAAATAGGACAGTAGAGCTCAAGGTTTTGAGAGAGAAAA
The DNA here is from genome assembly GCF_033153095.1 of Gastrolobium bilobum. Taxonomy (NCBI): domain Eukaryota; kingdom Viridiplantae; phylum Streptophyta; class Magnoliopsida; order Fabales; family Fabaceae; genus Gastrolobium; species Gastrolobium bilobum. The sequence continues at coordinate 32,007 of NW_026898529.1, forward strand.
TCAAGGTACAAATTTGTCCTCACACGTTCGCTACACCAAGAATTAAAGAAACAGAAAAAAAAAAACAGAACAAGAGAAAGAAAAATGCATAGAAGACGAAGGAGAAGGAGACGAAAACGAAAAAGAGAAAAAAGCATAAGAAGAAACAAAAGCATAAACCGGAACAAAGGGGGAGGAATAGAAAAAGAAGCGCACGAAGAAGACAAAATAGTGGTTGAAGTAGAAGAACAGCAAATGGGGAAGCCTGCGATTCAAATCCCAACCCAAAGATGGAGGAAATTGAGGGAGACGAAGAAGATGGCGATGAAAATCAGGTACTTGAGCTATCAAACTCGAACCTCCACAAAGAAGAGAATGGGTCATTGCAAGTCTGCCATGGAAAAAAGCAACAACAAGGACATCACATGGAGCAATGGGTAGAAGAAAGAGAAATGGTTTGGGAAGAATGGGCTGAAATAGGTATGGAATAATTGGTGGATATAGTCATTGTTCTCATGTAGCCCTACCCAATAAGAGTCTAAATTCTATTAATCAGTTAAGTGGGCCTGGAGTAAAGGGGGGCCCAACTCAAAATATTCTCCCACATGGACCAAATATGGTAAGGGCCCAAACTCATAATAAAACTCATCCAAACATATCTCACATTAATGGGACAGCCTTGACTCATAATCGGGCCAACAATGGGAATGGGAAAATAGGCCCTTCGGTTAGTGAAGACTATGGCCATTTATATGACTCATGAATTATCAATGTGGTCAAGATGCTTCAAATAATAGGACCCGAGTGGAAGCTTCCCTCACATTATTTGTCCTCTCTCTTCACCTTGAGTACAATATGAGTTTTGAAGGAGGAGTATTGAGGGGCCTTTAATAAAATATTCAAGTCCATTAAACCCCTAGATCGGAAGCGCTCTGATACCAAATTGATAGAACCTGATTTTATTCACGATAAATTGATGAAAATATATATGGAGGCAAGCTCCTTACAAGACTAAATGCAAAATAATAAACTCAAAAAATCTCAACTCCCTCTTAGAACCAACTACCCTAGGCTCCAAGAGTTCCCAAGAGATCCTCAAATTCCCCACTCTTCACTCAATACATGCCTACCTCAACATACACACTCACTCTTCTTTCATTCCTTCCTCTAACATTATTCTAGAAAATTTCCCTAAATAACTAACTCACTTTTCACGTCCATCATATACTAAGGAATATGAAACATATTTGAACTGCAATTCAGAAGCATACTTTGGATTGGAGCCCTATTAAATGAAAATAATACTTATTTGATTCAATTTGGCGCGTTAAATCCTTATTTTGTTCCCTGGCATAAGGAACAATTATTACTTGTGATTCATAGTGTTTTCAAGCATCTTAACGATAGATTGGACTTCTATATCACTGCATTTCATGTATTATGTAAAGAACCACTTCAACCGAAAAGCTTAAACTATTAGGTGAGGCTACATTAATGGATTTATATATCTCAACACGCCCCCTGACATGAGAGCTCACTGGGCTTGAAGGGTGAATAATGCACAGGCCCACCTACCTGTGCGAATAAAGAAATTCTACTTGAAAGAAAATGAGAGGCGACGAGGATCAAACCCGAGACACGAGGCTCTGATACCATGTAAGAACCACTTCAACCCAAAAGCTTAAGCTATTGGGTGAAACTACATTAATGATTTTATATATCTCAACAGTTTACTAGTAGTAATTTTAGGTAATGTAAAGGGGTTGTGACATGTGAGACAAATCATATTAAATCAATTCGATCATGAATAGGAACTCAACAATATTACATATAATTACATTTTTTTTAACCAATTTGTTCAGAGAACTAAACTAATTTATTTGTGTCGCATAACAGGCAGAGCACATGGTAAGAGAAGAACTATCAGCAAATTAGTTAAAGCGACAAATCCACCATAATAAGTGAATTCAGACACCACACTTCAATCCAGAATTTAAGATATGATATTTAGGAGTCCTTTCACCTCATCAATTCTGTTGAATTTAACATAAAAAAACCAAATGAAACCATGTCCACTCCTAGTTATAACAACACCACTGAAACAAAAAATTCTTGACATAGCAAGCACACTGGAAACAAAAATGCCCAGTAAGATAGGAAAGAACTATTTAGTGACATAAAGAGAAAATGAAAATCATAAAATTTAATTTGATTTCTGCAAGTTGGATACAAAACTTGATGCAGCAAAACCAGCAGAACCACCAAGCACACAGAGCAATGCAACAACAACCTGCAATGCCACCTCACCAAGGTTGTCCTCAGGCACAAGGTAAACAAACAAAGGTCCCAAAAACAATAAACCAAAGCTGAGGGTAAAGAGTGTTCCCGGAGTTCCTGGATCAGTGGCTGCAGATAACACACCCAATTCTTCTGCTTTTGAGAGGAGTCCCAGTTTCTCTATTGTTGAAAGGGACAACCCAGACTTCTCTGCTGCAGATAGCAACCCTGCTTTCTCTGCTTTGCTCAACAGTTTCAGCTGCTCCATTCTTGTCAGAAGTTTTATGGGAGGTGTTGTTGTTCCAGAACTGTTCCTTGGCCCTTGTTCCCCAAGTGGGAATACAGTTGAATTCTGCATTGTGCGAGTGGTTCAGCAATTGTAAGAAAACATTTTGATCCTTGAAAACATGTTTTCAATTATGTCATGCCATTAAAAACTCTTGTTCATATGTTGGAAACTTTCATGAACAAGGACTAGAACATTTTAAGAGCCAATAACCGTTACAATGTCTTTTACTTTTATTTTTTATTTTTTGGGTTGTCAAATATAAACTCCTACCTAATTCAAAAGTCGAAACAGGTAAATTCAGAACAGAGCACTTTCATTATTTTAGGGGTCAAACATTAGACATAGGTGCCACTTTAATGTAAAAATTCAAATATTTTACCAAAATAATGCTGTGTATGGAATATGGGAGTTCAAATTACATATAGGATGCGTAATTGCATAATTTAAATATGCACCCCCCAACGCGGCTCTCACAATAATTAAATTTTGAATTAATACATTAACAAATTTCACTTCTTGCATCGTTATGGTCAAATGGGCAGCAAGTTTAAGATATGAATAAAAAATGTAAAAATAAAAAATAAAAAAACTAGAATATAATTGTGGTGCACTGACCTTTCTAGAGGCTAGAGTCCTAGTAACTGATGGAAGGGACTTCTGGGTAGCCATGGATTTGACAAGCAAAGGTGAGTTTTCTCTTGGAGAGTAATTGAACATGTTACTGCAAATAGATGCCGCGGTCTCCATAACCATAAGCTTCTTTCTCCTTATCTCTTAGCTGAGAACAAGAACAAAAGGGTCTCATAACATTAAGTACTGAGTGGCTGATACATGATGCGGATTGGTTTTCCACTGTTTCCGTGTCCACGTGCCTGAAAATGGTTGGTGATCTGTGCTCCCTCCTACTCCACGGAAAAAGTTTTGGCTTTCAAATTTTATTTTATTTTTAGTAATGATACACTTTAATTAATATTTCTTTGAGTAAATATCATTTTTGTTTCTCAATGAATTTGACGATGGCCGTTTTAGTTCCTAACAAATAAAAATATTATTCGTAGTCTCTAAGAAATTCAAAATAGATCCATTTAGTTGAAATCGTGGTCTCTCACAAATTCAAAAAAGATCTACATTAGTCCCTCAAAATGACTAAAATGGGTCCACTTTGAATTTCGTAGGGATCACAAATAGCTTTTTTATTTGCTAGGACTAAAGCGGACATCGTGAAATTTGCTGAGGATCGAAAATGGTATTTACTCAAAAATTTTAAACACAATTTTTTATTAATTTTAATTTTAAATTTTTTAATATGAGTGTTTAAATAAGATTTATATAAAATGATAGTATGCTTTTTTAGTGCACCACTATTATGAAATTTGTATATACATGTTAGGGCCGTAGAAAAGAAATATGTCTATATCTAGTCATTCAAATTTATTTATTTTTTATATTATCAAATGCATGGATCAATTGACGATAAGTAATCTAGAATTTGAATCTTGAATATACAATTGTGTTAATCCTAAAGACAAGAGTGGATGAGCATTGACATTAATCAATATTGTTAATTTAATTTGCATCTAACAGTTCAAGATTGATAAATAGTAATTGTTAGATAAAAATAAAATCAATAATTAATAATAAATATAAAGTCTACACCAATATAAATTGGTCTTTGTCCTATATTCTTCTATGTTAAATGGGCCCTAAAAAAATATTTAGCCATATCATTTCACCGGGCTTTATTTAAAGGAAGCGATGGGCGGAAAAGAAGCAATTCTAAATGTTGATAAAGGAAAGGAACTGAATATTGTGGAGCTCTTCTATTGCGTGCGACTTGGTTATCATTTAAGAAATAAATTTGCTATACATATTGTGTGACAAATTTAAACCATAAATAACTTTGGAACAGGACAATAAATGAAAAACCTGCTACATATGTAAATCACATGATACGAAGTAAACCGGTACAGTCAAATTATATGTGGCCTTTACTCCTTTAGGCGTACACTAACATTTGGGCTATCAAGATAGAGCTATAAAAAGGCATAGGATTAATTGGGCTTTATCCAAGACTTTCTCCATGAGTTCAAGTTACCCGCTCCATTGATCAATATTAATTAGGGTTAAGTTCAAAAATCCTCTATAATTTTTGTTGGATCACTTATTTCCTTCCATATGCTTTTTTTATCATTTATCTCTCTTCGCCTTTTTTTCATCAAATCCCACCTCTAGCATCATTAAAATTTTGACAAATATGTCTTTTCTGCCCCATGAGAAATAAAAAATTATAGGGAAAAGTAAGTGATTAAAAGTAGAAATACATAAGGATGAGTGATTAAAAAGTTAAAAAAAAAATAGAGGGGTAAATAATTAAAAAAATGCATGTTTACCAAAAAAATGCACAAGGGATAAATGAGTATAGAGGACAACTACAATATTGCTCAACATACTATATTATTTTACATTACATAAACACTTGCTAAACATAACAAAAATGTAAAGAAAATAAGGCTAATGCAAGAGCACAAGAGAAGGGTGAATTGTGTAGTAACTTGTTTCGCAAGAAATCAATAAAAAATAACCCCTTTTACAAGAAATCAACCCAAAACAAAATTAATCAGAAATCAAACCTTCCTTTATGTAAAAACTGAATTAAAACATATCGGATGAAGGGAAAGGAAGAATCACGTCAAGATTATGCAGCGGTATTAAAAAAGATGAAGGGAAAGGAAGAATCACGTCAAGATTCATCTTGGTTCACTCTCTAACCTCTTGAGAGATACGTCCAGACTAAGGTTGTCGTTTTCACTATGTTCTAGTTTACAACCGGTGCCAGAAAAATTATTTTACAAAGAGTTTTTACAAGAACTATGTTCAAACCTTTGATCACTCTCAATCTATCACCTATAAGGTCTCTCCAATCTCTCCTTGTTCAACGTAAAAAGGAAGATTTGAAAAAGATTGAAAGATGAAAAAGATATTGAGATTTTCCTCTAGGAAGTCAAAATATAGCCAAATTAGTGTTAATTATCTCAAATTCTTAGTTCTGATGTGTTTCTTTGTTAATCCTTTATTGTGAACCCTCATTGGTCGTTTAAATAGGTGTAAAAAAGATTAGATAGCTGTTTAAAGCTGTTACACCACTAATTTTAAAATAACTCACCTAACCAGTGCAATATCTGGATATTTAGCGGGCACATATCCAGATATTCTGGATTTTAATATCCGGATATCCCATATCCGAATATTCAAATATCATATCTGGATATTTGAACACACCAATCCAGATTTTGATCCAATTGATGTCTAAATAATTTTTACTCGCTTCTTACACATGTATGAATGCTTCTAACATTGATCTAACAGTGTTCCATGTGTGTGAGTCATGTATGTACGGATCATGTATGTAGGGTTCATTTAATGCATGAGTTTAAGGCTTCTATGATGCATCCATGAGATATAGCTGAATAAACTCAACCTCTAAACTTTATAGACTCTAAAATGACTTTATAAACTGAATAAGCTTGAGTTTTCAGAAATCTTCTTTGGTCTTCATGTTTTGAGTCTTCTAGTTCATTTCAACACTTGAAACTTTGACTTTAGAGTTGACTTTGCACTTTGAAGTTATTTCTCCTCTTTTGCATGTTGTCTTAGCCTTATAGCTTCACTTGGAACTTGTTGCAATGCCTTTCATGTCATGCAAGCTTGTTGAGCTAGTTAGTGCTTTGTTAATCATCAAAACTATACATCTTGGTCTTGGTAACCTATGGTTCAACAAATAAAGGACTCAAAGGCCAAAGATATATGTGATACATTTCAATATTATTCAATGAATAAAAACTAGGCTTACTCTAGTGTGCAGCAATAAATGGGTCCCGGCCTACATTAAGCGGGACGACAAATTGGCCCGATAGGTTAAGGTTTTTTCAGAAAGTGGGGGTTACGGCAGATTGACCCGATAGTAGGGGTGTTCGCGGTCTAGATTGGATCGGTTTTCGAAGAAAAAATATCTGATCCAATCCCTTCGGTTTGATCATGTTATCATCCATTCGGTTTGGATTTTTTTCAAATCCGATCCGATCTAATCCAATTTTTTTCGGTTTGGATTGGATCGGTTTTTTGAAAATCTTAAAATTTATTTCATGATTATTATGCAAATAACATCTTTTATATAAATTGGCTTTGTAAATTTTTTTTTAAATACAAAATAGTTTTTTTTTTTACAATGAGATATAAAGCTCTACACAGATGAACTTTTGTTGATGAGATGTGACTAGATTTTTTTTTGGATTTAGTTGATGGGTTAATGTGTATTGGGTTTAGAAATTTTCGGGCTATGATTGGGGAAAGGCCCAAGTAGGTAGAGGAGAATTAATATATTAGATTGGTTTGGATTGGATCGATTTTCATCAACCAATCCGAAAACCGATCCAATCCAATTAAAATTTGCGGTTTTTTTCGGTTTTCAATTTTTTTATTTTTGGTTTATTCAATTATCAATTTTTCGGTTCGGTCACCGCGGTTTGATTCGGTTTGGATCGGTTGAACAACACACGTACCCGATAGGTTGAGGTTTCTTTTTTTAAGTTTAATTGGGTAACTTTGATATAAAAAAATCTCACTTTTCTTCTAAAACATCTCACTCAATCTCCCTCTTTAACTCTTTTTCTTGATTTTTTATTATAAGCACGTTGACCCGCCAACCTGTTAACTCGCCATAAAAAAGAATAAGTTGGAAATTTCAACCCACTTTTAAAAGTGGGGCGGGGCATGATGAAATAATAATAATTATAATAATTTGATTATAAACATCATACTAAAATATAAATTCAATTAAAAATTATTACAAATAATATAATAACTCAAATAATCAAATTACATTACCAAGGAATTAAAGTGTAATTAGAGGGTTAATTGAGCGAAAATCCTAAATTTAGGGTTAAATCCCCACCTGGGGTAAAATGGCAATTTGACAAAAATGTCTGGTATTGGGCTAGTTTTGTGAAAGACACTCCACCTAAGCCCATAAAACTGGGGAACCAAATTTGAATGAGGACAATTTGATGAGAAATCTAATTATAAGCATAAAATTACTTTTTAGGACAAAAGTACGATTAATGAAAATTTCAGGCAAAAATGCAAATGTGCGAAAGTTATCGAAAACTTTAAAATATTATAGTGAAATACTAATATATAATTTTGGTGAATGTTAAAACAAATGTTAGATGACTTAAATCATGGATTAATGGAAAATTAGATGGGTTCGTTAAGGATAAAATGGTTAATTCTCACTCAGAATCACTTAAAGTACAACGCCACCTCACTTTCCCTCTCATTTTCTTTCACTCATTTTTGACAGCACCCTCTCCTAACCAGCAATTGAAACAAACCCCCTCCTCTCCATTTTTTAAATTTTCGAAGCTCACAACTCCTTGAACACTCATTCAATGTTGAAACCTTATTAGATAAAAGTTATTCATTTGACCTATTCTAAGTGAACCCAACCATCTTTAGTACTTGGGAAGTATTGTGGGTGAAGGAATTCTCTCCCCTCTCCTAGTGCCATTTTGGAGATTCCATGGGTGGAGGAGGTTTTGCTTTCTTCCAAGCTTAGGAAAGCTTACCATTGGTCTTTCTAAGCAATTTTGGGGTAAGAAAATCAAGTTTCCATGGATGTTTTGGTGATTTAAATCTAGAGTTCATTACATGAATAGTGACCAATATGTGTAATGATGTGTTAGGTACTTTGAAAAAGTATGCTAAGAAGGTGTTTGTGATGATGAAACAACTATAAAAAAATGACTTATATGGAATTCAAAATTTAGTCTTGGAAAATTCATGGGTTTGAAGAGTGTTTGCTTGGTTGGGTATGTTATGATGTAAATGGACCTTGGTGCCTTCACAAAAGGTGTTAGGAATATTGTCTTATCCAAGAAAAAATATTGAACCCATCTTGAATCTTAATGCGTATGGAATTTGTAGGTTTTCATTGAGAAAGTTGTTATGTTATGAGTGGTTAAGGATGTCAATGGTAATGTGTCATGTTGGAAGAATTGTTTAGGAGACTAAATAAATAATGAAAAGGTGTTGAAATAACCATTTTAATCACCTTTTTATTTTCGAAGTTTAACATGGATAAAGTGTTGGATTTCTTAGATTGCAAGTAAAGTGTGTTGGATTGTTAGATGGTAATTGTATTCATTTGATTTATAGTGGGGAATCAAGTGAACTAGTGGATAAAGTCCAAGCATTGGATCAACTAATTGTGATTGACCTTGAATCTTGAAGGATTCAAGATTTGGATAAGTCATTAAACTTGAGCTTTTGATGATGTTGTATATACTAGCCTTTCATTGAATGTAGATATGAATGTATCATTTCATTTTCACCTATGAATTAGGGTGGTGTTAGTGGGAATTGGATTGTGTTGATAGTTTCAAGCTTAAGCAAGTGTGTGAAAATTACTTGTACTTGAATAAAACATTGTATAGGAAGCTACTTGAGGTAAGCTTTTAAACCTTGTGATGTATCCCTTCAATGTTCAACCATACTCCGAAGGAGTAATGATTTTATAGTAAGTGTATTGCATTGAGGTGTGATATAATGCATGTTATGTGTATATGCTTTGTTTGATGCATAATGGTGTCATACCTTGATTATGCTGCATACTTGATTGGATCCTTGGCGAGGACATTATTTGCATATATTTATGGAATGCTTGAAAGGGGAGATCCTTCGGAAGTACTTTGGAAAGAGGATCCCACTCTTGCAAAGTATAATATGAACTTCACTTAGTACCAAAGTTATGTGGATGCAATATTAAGTGGGAAAAGCTTGAGAGATATGATTTCCTTATGTGTTTTCTCTCAGAAGATCAATATGAGCATTCCGGTGATAACTGATGGTCCAGAGGAATGTCTTGATTGAGATTGTTATACATTGCATTGATATATATATATATATATATATATATATATATATATATATATATATATATATTATATTTATTTGCCTACTATTTTTACACCTGAAGTGAACTTAGGGTTGGAGATATCCTCTAAGGACCCCTAGTTTACTGATATTGTTATCTCACCCCGTGTGGGGACCATATTTCAGGTACTAAGACTGATGATGTTGGTGCATCTCGTGATATGAGACCAGAATAAAGATTATAGCATGGCATGAGACTTATGACTGTCATTTTGATAGGTACTGAATCATGGTGGGAACTCAACTAAATTAAGTAAAGGAATAGTGAAACTGTATGCCCTTAGATAATTAACTGTGAATTCCTCGTATATATGAATTTGTGTTATTGTGGCCATTTGTATGTCACCTTAAGAGGTACATATTGTTGCTGTGAGAATAGATGTTGTCATGCATGTAGAATGATGTTTTAAGCTGCTTTGGTGTTCTTTGCCTATACAAACTTATCTTCAGGCACATTGAGTTATGTTCCTTGTGTAATGTGATTGTGTTCTGTTCAAGAATTGGAGGGTGACTTAGATTGGTGTTATTGTGTGATTTTTCGTAGTTCTTGTTGAACCATGAATTAATATGTATGTTTTATTACACCTTATGATGGTAGGTCATGGATTATGAATATTGTATTATTATTTTATGTTAGAAGGTTTACTTGTAATTTAACTAAAATGGTTGAGCATAATGTAACTTGATTGTGACTTATGAATTAGAGTGTAACAAGGACTTAAGCTAGAGCCGAGATGGATAGAGTAGTACCTTGGGTTACTTCATGACACTTGTTGAGTTGTGTACTTGGAGTATAAACGAGATGTCTTATAGTAAATTAGATAAGGCATATTTGAATTGAACTTCCTATGTGTTAAGTTCTTGTGCCAACTATTTGGGGCTAATGTTATAAGAAGAGTGTGACTAAGTTCATGTGAATCATTACATTTTGGTAATTTGGCTGTCAGGTTGTAGAATGAGGATAGAAAATCCCTTTGATGAGATATGGCATATTAGCATGATCCTTCTATTATGGTTGAATGAAGTAAATCACTTTTTAAAAATTAAAAATGAAGGATTGATTCTAGGGATTATGTTGCTTTGAATCCATAAAGTTGATATTGTTGTATGTTCAGTCACCATATCGTTTGATGAACTAGACAAACCCAACTTTATGTTTGTGGCTGCGAGTTTGTTGACTTGAGTAAACTAAGCCTATTAGCTGAGTAAATTGTTATTTCAAGCATCAATTAAATTGCTGGTGTTTTAATATGTCAGTCTCTTAAATTTCGGTTTTATCATGTTTAATTGATTCGTAGTGTAACACTGTGTATAACAGCAATACATTAATATTAATGTAGCTTAATGAGATATTCCATAATAAGTTAAGTGAGAATACATGTGGTTTGATATGAGATCCAATTTATACTTGCTTGCTAGTTTAAATTGTGCGCATTGTTTGGTCCTCTTGTTCTTCATGATATATTGTCAAGACTTCACGTACTATTCAAGTTAATATGTTATTGTTGTGAAAATTTACCATATTACATGTCATAAGTATTTAGTTTTCTGCATTTTCATGATGTTTTACACTACTGTAGGAGTTATTTTTATGTGTTGTCTCTTGATTTGACATCATTGAGCCCCACCAAAGTCACAAAACGGTTATGCTTTAGTATTAACTACACAACCTGTTACGATATGATAGATCGAGATGTTCAATCAGAGATTTGTATGTTAATATAGGATCTGTTTGCTCTCTCTCAGGTACCTACGGGGGAGGTACTGTAACAGCCCGTTACGTACCGGTATTGTTAACATTAATTATGATATTTAACGCAGTTACAATCACAACAATTTCCTTATAAAAACACGAAGAAACTTTTTTCGCTATTACGCGAGTATTTAAAACAATAAGAAGAGTAATAATTAAAAGTTGTGACCGTAACAGTAAACTATTGCGGAATACTTATTTAAACTACTTTTATAACTTATTTTACTTATTACAAGTCACTAAGGGGTTCCCATAAACCCACTTAGCATAATTATCATTTTTACGTTTTCTACCCTTCCGAACATGGTTCGGTAATTATTTCTCTGCGGAATCACCGCACAAAACCAAGCCTTCCTTCCTAGCTATCTTTTTTTCTTACTTAATTACCTTTCTATAAAGCTATCGCACGCTTTATTTAGATCTCGTTTGCTCCGGTTATTGCCGTTTGAAGTTGGACAAGCAAAACTGCCAACAAATCCCAAAACAGCTCTAAACATCCCTCACTCCATAAATTACTGCAGAAAATACACTCATCCAATAGATCTCCAATTTTTACACCACAAACTAGACACCTCAAGCTTAAATTTGATATATTATAAACTTAATTTGACTAAGAAAGGAAGCGGGAATAAAATTCCCAAAAACTGCCAGAAACAGCCCCTGCATAGGAGCGTTCTGGACAGTCCGTGTTCACAGGATTCTACGGGGCTTCGTGCAAACCAGAATATTCTCATATTTTGACACAATGTAGAGCACATCTCAAGCTTCAAATTTCCGTATGGCACGTCCCTATCAGACCTCTATGGAGGGAGATATGCTCTCTCGAAGTTCGTCTAAAATCTGCCAATTCTACAGAAAATTCGCCAGAGTTTCCTTTGTTTTTCCTAAAATCCCCAAGTTGCAAATGCTCACTAGTGTCTCAATTGTACCTAATAACCAATGGGTGGCACACACAAGGACCAACAATGCCTTAGGGCACTTACAACCCAACTCAGTTTATATTTATTACACAATATAGCTCACTTTATAATCCTTAACTTGTTTCAATCACCAAAGTCCATTTTCATGCAAATTCTCAACATACAAGTAATCATAAACCTAAAATAGGCCTAAAGCCCTTTCATCATAGTACATCATGCATCCATTGTACAATTACAAAATTTAAATCACATGTTACAACTTACAACTTCAAACTTTAAATTACAACTTACAAATGCACAACTTTAATTTACAACTTGAAACATAAAACTTCAAATGACATATACACTAGACTTAGGCAAAATGACATGAACAAATAGGGCTATGAAACTCATCCTACATACATATGGGATGTTCATGCCCTAAGTCTAGCCTAGGCCAAGTGGCCATCAAAATGCAAAAAGCGAAAAGATCCTCCAACACTCATCCTACGGGCTTCTTGCCCGCCGCTCCACTGCCACTGCTACCTCCTGAAATAAAGCCCTCAAGACGGGGTGAGATATACGAATATATCTCAGTAACCCAGATGTTCTGGAGAGAACTCCGCCCAATGGCTCACTTCGATGAATATAAATAATATAGAACAACCACTTTCAAAACGGGATATAGCAAGGAATTTAGAGAAACTGGGGAATATCGGGATATAAAATACGACGAAGCTGGAATGGTAGCTACCAATACCATGCAACGTCCTCGGCATATAAGCCTATGGGTCTCATCCAAGGCGTGTTCCTAGAACATCAACCAAGGTACCCCTCCCATCCGCATACACCCGAGACTTCCTAGTGTGCTCCTATCCGGATCACACACCACGACCCTGGGTCAACTGGAACTCCCTCTCGGAGACCTATCTAGTGGAAGTCTGCACTGTCCGAAGGCTACACTGTCTACTGGCCAGAGACTCGGTACATAAGTACCCTCATAAATACTACATGCATGCTCATGTTAGTCTACACTACTCATACACATTTCCTATCATCACCCTCAACGGGTATGGTGGAACACACAAGGGGAACAAGACCCAGTACCAAGAGGTTACCTCAATATGTTCCTTCACTTAGCTCCACAGCATCTTATTTTTCGAACTTGTTATTCAACAGAATGCCTACACAGAGGGCATTCTCAATTACTCAAAAACTCATACAACAGATGCCAATTTACAATTATACATGCATTGATCCAACCACTTACCTCAATCCACTTGGTCCAGGACCAAGGGCAATCCACCGACTCACAGTTCGGGGTTCAAATCGACTTACGGCAACCTACATATCCATGTACGAATCGTCAGTACACGACAATTCTATCAAAACGTGAAAAACGTCAAATTTCCCTCCTATACCTTATAGGTTCAGCCTTCTTAGGCATTTTTCTAAATTTATTTTTCTAAATTTTCTTTCTTATTTTATTATACATCCTTAGGTTGTCAAGAGGCCATACCAAGTGTCGTTTTCCCATTTTACGTCTTTTAAGCGTCGTTTTACTTAATAATTCGCTCTAGGATCCGTCATGACATTTTACATCCTCAATTATTTTTATTGATTCTTTCACTTTCCAACCACCACACAACCCCTCTAAATACCATTTAACACTTGAAACATCATCAAAGCAATGCAAACAACCTCTATTCCCTACACTTCTCTAAATGGCCGAATTGTAGTCTAAGTAAAACCAAGGGATTTCATTCAATTTTCAACCCTTCCACACTTCATACAATACCATTATATCAACACATAATCATCCAACAACTCACCACTAAAATCCTAACACATTTTCCAAGTTCAAAGTCATGACACCTCAAAATATTCTAAGTTACAAAATCATATTTTTCACCTAAAATTTTCATTGCATTTATGTCTAATATACATTATTCTAAGACACATTCATGTACAAACTTTTCCCAATTGAGCTCTCTAACATCACACATCAACAATTCAAGGTTTAGGGTTCATAAACATAATCTACAATTATACCATGTAAATGGGGTGGAAACATACTCACAACCAAGGCTTGATACTCCTCCAAGACTTATCAAAGCAATGGAAGACCAATTGACTCCATGAACATCAATTTCTCTCACAAATTCAAAACTGACTTTGGCCTTGATCTCCCCAAAGAGACGGTTTCAAAGCTTAAGAGTGCTACCAATGTGTTTAGAAGGTCTTTTCCAACAAATTTTAACACAAATTTTGTTGGATTTGGTGGAGAAATGAGTGGTTTAGGGAGAAAAGAAAATTTGTGAGAAATGGCTATGGTGGGGCTGTCTTGCGCGGCCTTGAAGGGGAAGGAAGAAAGAGATGATGATGAATAGTGAGGGGGATGATGTGGCTTAAGTGAAATTTAAGTGGGTGGGTCCCACGCCACCTCACGCGATCTAAAACTCGTCCGAACTTTCACTAAACGTCTGTGAATTCATAACCTATTTAGAAACTCTAATTTTTTTACATTAACTATTGTCCTTTAACTATACTTGATCAGATGAATCCAGAGTTTTCCGGTCGTTTGGAGAAAACACTGTTTTAAGCTGTTGCGCGCGCTGTTGGCACGCTTCCCCAAACTAAATTAATTCCATCAAATTTTATCAGAAATCATATTTCCTAGTTCTATAAACCATTTAAACTCATAATTGAAACCTTGAGCTCAAAAATCAATCGGCACGTTTTACAGTGCAATCGTACCGCAGTATTTTTACCCGGTAAAAACCTTATTCACTGATTTTTCTGAAACTTGCCTAACCATTCAATTTTTCATTCTGAATCCATTTCCAGGGTTATTGTTACCATCTGAGACCTTATACTTAATTTTTATCTTCCTAGGGTTGCGTGTTGGCTAATTATCGTTTTGCCCTTTCTTTGTATTTTGGCCTAATCTTCAGGATTTTCACTAATCCTTTACTTAATTACTCATTTAATATTTTAATACTTAATTTAGAATTGCGAGGTGTTATAATCACCCCACCTTTTAAAATTTTTGTCCGCTAACTCAGGATATAGCCGGAGAATCTCATCCTCCCGCTCCCAAGTAGCCTCCTCAGGTGTATGTCCTTCCCACTGAACCTTTAATATTGGAATAACCTTGCTTCTCAGCTTCTTTTCACTGCGGTCGAGGACCTTAATAGGACCTATAGGAGTCTTTAAATTCTCTCTAATTTCAATATCGTCCGGTATCACCACATGTGATTCATCCGGAATATAATGCCACAGCTGCGATACATGAAAAATATCGTGCAGATTTGACAACTGAGGGGGAAAGGCAAGCTGATAGGCCAGTGGTCCTACTCTTTTCATTATCTGATACGGCCCAATAAAACGAGGACTCAGCTTCCTCACGCCCAATGCACGTCCAACACTCGTAACTGGAGATAAACGTATAAATACATAATCACCTTCTTCAAATTCCAGCGGCCTGTGTCTATTATCATTGTAACTTTTCTGCCAATTCTGTGCCTGTTTAAGCTTCTCTCTGATCAGTTCAATCTGTGCTGTAGTTTCTTGCACAAAATCCAGCCTAAATCTCTCTTTATCACCTACCTTCGTCCAACAAGTAGGAGTATGACATCTCCGTCCATACAATGCCTCATACGGTGCCATGCCCAGACTGGAGTGAAAACTATTATTATACGAGAATTCCACCAGTGATAAATACATGTCCCAAGCAGTACCCTGCTCCAATGTGCAAGCTCTCAGCATATCCTCAAGTGTCTGTATGGTCCTCTCAGTCTGACCATCAATCTGCGGATGATACGCAGTGCTCAGCTGAAGTTGAGTGCCAAAAGCCTGCGGCAAGGCTCCCAAAAAACGAGAAGTAAATTTTGGATCCCGATCACAAACAATGTTAACCGATATTTCGTGGAGCCTTACAATCTCCTTTACATATAACTTAGCTAGTTTCTCCGTAGAGAAGCCCACTCGCACTGGCAGAATATGTGCAGACTTCGTAAGTCTGCCCACTATAATCCAAATTGAATCGTGACCAGCCTGAGTTCGAGGCAAACCAACCACAAAATCCATAGAGATGCTCTCCCATTTCCACTCTGGTATATCCAACGGCTGCAGTAAACCAGCAGGTTTCTGATGTTCTATCTTGACTTTCTGACAAATTGAGCACCTCGACACATACTCAGCAACATCCTTCTTTATCCCAGGCCACCATAACTTAGCTTTAAGATCTTGATACATTTTTGTGGCACCTGGGTGTACAACATACAGACCCTTATGGGCCTCAGTCATTACCTCATCTGCTAACTCCTTGGGCACAACAATCCTGCCCTGATACAATAATAACCCCTGTTCATTCAAGGATATTCCACTCTGCCCTTTCAAATACTTAACACTGTCATTTCGTACCTGCGTTTCTTTAATTTTCTCATGTAATTCATTTTCCACCCGTAAACACTCAAATTCATCCATCATTCCTACAAAGACATCCGTCAATTTCAAATCACGGAATTGTTCAATCACTTCATTATCCCACAACATCAGCTGGGACACACTAACAGACTTCCTACTCAAGGCATCTACCACCACATTAGCTTTACCCGGATGGTATTTCAGCTCAAAATCATAATCTTTTAGAAATTCAACCCATCTCTGCTGTCTCATATTCAGCTCTTTCTGGTTAAACAAATATTTCAAACTCTTGTGATCACTGAATACAGCAAATTTCATCGCATACAGAAAATGCCTCCAGATTTTTAAGGCAAATACAATAGCAGCAAGCTCCAAGTCGTGCGTCGGATAATTTTCCTCATGAGGCTTCAACTGCCTCGAAGCATAAGCAACCATTTTCCTTACTTGCATCAACACACACCCCAAACCTTTCTTGGAAGCATCACAGTACAATTCAAACTCACCTTCCGAATCGGGGAGGGTTACCACTGGAGTAGTAGTCAATTTCTCTTTAAGGTCTAGAAAACACCTCTCACATTCCTGCGTCCACACAAAAAGAGTATCCTTTCGTGTCAATCGGGTCAATCGAAGCACCATTGTGGAAAACCCCTCAATAAACCTCCAATAATATCCAGCAAGACCCAGAAAGCTCCGGATCTCAGTAACAGTTTTCGGTCATTCCCAGTCAATAACAGCATCAATTTTATTTGGATCTACCGCAACACCTCTATCAGAAATAACATGACCCAGAAATTGGACCTCAGATAGCCAGAATTCACACTTTGACGGCTTCGCATACAACTTTTTATCCTTTAATATCTGCAATACAGTCCTCAGATGCTCACTATGGTCCTCTCTGCTCTTAGAATATATCAAAATATCGTCGATGAACACAATTACAAACTGATCCAAATACAATTTAAAGATATGATTCATATAGTTTATGAACACCGCCGGGGCATTTGTAAGCCCAAAAGGAATCACCTAATACTCGTAGTGTCCATATCTAGAACGAAATGCCATTTTAGGCATATCCTCCGGCTTAATCCGAATCTGATGGTATCCGGACCGAAGATCAATCTTAGAAAACACACAAGCACCCCTCAACTGATCCAACAAATCATCAATACGCGGCAATGGGTACCTGTTCTTAACCGTAACTTTATTCAATTGCCGGTAGTCAGTACACAGTCTCATGCTTCCATCCTTCTTTTTCACAAAGATTACCGGTGCTCCCCACGGAGACATACTCGGTCTGATAAAATTCTTTACAGACAGCTCCTCAATATGTTTCTTCAACTCAGCCAACTCAAGTGGCGACATCCGATATGGAGGCAAAGAAATAGGCCCCATACCAGGCAACAATTCAATCAAGAACTCAATCTCTCTCTCAGGTAGGAATTTCGGTATCTCATCAGGGAATACATCCACAAACTCATTAACCACTGGAATCGTAGAAATTTCAATCTCCTTACCACCTACCAATCCATCCAAGAAAATATAACCCTGCTCTCCAGCCTTCAAGGCTTTAACAACTTGACACATAGACAAAAAGGGAGACGGAGTAACCGAGGGCTTCTCATGAGACAATATTAACCTCTTGCCACAGCAATCAATCATTGCGCAGTTTTGAGACAACCAGTCCATGCCTAATATCAAATTAACAGAGGCCAGGGGAAAGATAATCAAGTCAATAGTGTAGCCCCTGCCTTCGTAGACAAACCCGACCTCTTTACAAATAAAGGAGGAATCACTAACCTCTCCGGTAGCCGTAGTAATACGCATCGGGGGAATCATCCGTGATACTTTTAACCCCAACCCCTTAGTAACATATTCTGCCACGAACGAATGCGTAGCTCCCGAATCAAACTACACAGACAAATCAATATTTGAGATAAAAATTAAACATTTAACCAGATTAGGTGCCTTCTCTGTTTGCTGCACATTTGTAGTGTAAACACGCCCAACTGTAGGAACAGATGGCAAGGCCTGCAGATTCGCAGCCTGCCCAGTATTACTGTAACAATTATTGGCATAGTGCCCCACTTTACCACATTTAAAACAAGCATTTGGAGCCACAGTACACGGGCCTTGATGAAACCTCTTACACTTGTCACATCTAGAATTAGAACTTCTATCATTAAGTCCGCTCCTCTGACCACCACCCCTCTTGAACTGCCCCGGAGGCTGCCTTACCTGCAACTCCCTACCTCTTGTTATTCTGATGGTAGCCACCCCTATTATTATTACCTGGAGGACCAGATGTCCTCGAAGGACCAGACTTCAGATATCTATTATAAACACTTTCTACTCGTTTGCACTAGGTCACAAGATCTGCAAAATTTCTCACAGCAGTATTAGACATTCTTTTTGCAATCTTCTCATTCAAACCTCTTAAACTTAGCAGACAGAAACTCAGGAGTCGGCAGCACACCCCCATAATTAGCAAATTTCACTAGCTCATTAAACTTCGCCACATAGGCATCAACTATCATGGTACCCTGTACCAATTTCTCAAACTCACCCTATTTAGCTTCCCGGACATCCCTGGGAAATTACTCTTCATGAAATAATCTTTCAGATAACGCCCAAGTAATTTCTTCTCCCTGAATAATAAAAGGCTGAGATGTAGTATACCACCACTCGTGGGCATCTCCCTCGAGCATATAAACAGAATATAATAACCTCTGGGGATCCTGACACCCCATAACCTGAAATATCTTATCCATACCCCTCAACCAGGTAGTCACTACTTTCGGGTCCCTTGACCCCTGAAATGATGGCGGTTTATGTTTTCTGAAAGAAATGAGTCTCCGCTCATCAATGTCCACAAATACTTGCCCAGAAACCCCAGCAGACTGAGCCACAATAGAAGGATCCACATAAGGCTCTGGGATATATGTAGGATCAGTAGAGTGACGACTAGCCTCTGCCGAATGATGACTAGCCCCACTCCCTTCCTGTTGAGGTGTAACAGATGGCGTACGGATATGAGTCTCCGTAGCCGTATGTGGAGGAGAATCATCCTTCCTGTGTCGAGCCCTGTCTTCCTTCATCTCATTCATGAAGGCATGCATCATATCCTGATTATTTTTCATCAGGGTCTCGGTCATAATTCTATTTGCAGCAGTCTCTTCCTGCAGAGCATTCAGAACTGCAGTAATAGGATCTGGTGCGGCTAGACGACCTGCACCTCGAGTTCCATTGCGACCTCGTGCCCTACTCATGATATCTGTACATGTAACACAAATGAATGAGTTGATCAGACCCACACTGAGGAATCACATATACATTAATCATAAACAGTTCATAGATAGCTATGCAACACAAAATACAGCTATGCATTATCAGAGTTCCCGAACAAAACTGCTCTAATACCATAAAATGTAACAGCCCGTTACGTACCGGTATTGTTAACATTAATTATGATATTAAGCGCAGTTACAATCACAGCAATTCCTTTATAAAAACACGAATAAACTTTTTTCGTTATTACGCGAGTATTTAAAACAATAAAAAGCGTAATAATTAAAAGCTGTGACCGTAACTGTAAAATCTTGCGTAATACTTATTTAAACTACTTTTATAACTTATTTTACTTATTACAAGTCACTAAGGGGTTCCCATAAACCCACTTAGCATAATTCTCATTTTTTCGTTTTCTACCTTTCCGAACATGGTTCGGTAATTATTTTTCTGCAGACTCACCGCAATAAACCAGGCCTTCCTTCCTAGCTATCTTTTTTTCTTACTTAATTACCTTTCTAGGAAGCTATCGCACACTTTATTTAGAGCTCGTTTTCTCCGGTTATTGCCGTTTGAAGTTGGACAAGCAAAACTGCCAACCAACCCGAAAACAGCTGTAAACATCCCTCACTCCAGGAATTACTTCAGAAAGTTCACTCATCCAATTGCTCTCAAATTTTTACACAACAAACTATACACCTCAACCTTCAATTGCATATATCATACGCTTAATTTTACCTAGAAACGAAGCGGGAGTAATATTCCCAAAAACTGCCAGAAACAAACCATGCATAGGAGCGTTCTGGACAGTCCGTGTTCACAGGATTCTACAGGGTTTTGTGAAACCCAGAATTTTCTCTGATTTTGACAAAATGTAGGGGACATCTCAAGCTTCAAAATGGCGTATGTCACGTCCCTATCAGACCTCTGTGGAGTGAGATATACTCTCCTGAAGTTTGTCTAAAATCTGCCAATTCTATAGAAAATTCGCTAGAGTTTCCTTCGTTTTTCCTAAAATCCCCAAGTTGCAAGTGCTCACTAGTGTCTCAATTGTACCTAATAACCAATGAGTGGCACACACAAGGACCAACAATGCCTTAGGGCACTTACAACCCAACTCAGTTTATATTTATTACACAATATAGCTCACTTTATAATCCTTAACTTGTTTCAATCACCAAAGTCCATTTTCATGCGAATTCTCAACATACAAGTAATCATAAACCTAAAATAGGCCTAAAGCCCTTCCATCATAGTACATCATGCATCCATTGTACAATTACAAACTTTAAATCACATGTTACAACTTACAACTTCAAACTTTAAATTACAACTTACAAATGCACAACTTTAATTTACAACTTGAAACATAAAACTTCAAATGACATATACACTAGACTTAAGCAAAATGACATGAACAAATATGGCTATGAAACTCATCCTACATACATATGGGATGTTCATGCCCTAAGTCTAGCCTAAGCCAAGTGGCCATCAAAATGCAAAAAGCGAAAAGATCCTCCAACACTCATCTTACGGGCTTTTTGCCCGCCGCTCCACTGCCACTGCTACCTCCTGAAATAAAGCCCCCAAGACGGGGTGAGATATATGAATATATCTCAGTAACCCAGTGGTTCTGGAGAGAACTCCGCCCAATGGCTCACTTCGATGCATATAAATAATATAGAACAACCACTTTCAAAACGGGATATAGCAAGGGATTTAGAGAAACTGGGGAATATGGGGATATAAAATACGACGAAGCTGGAATGGTAGCTACCAATACCACGCAACCTCCTCGGCATATAAGCCTATGGGTCTCATCCAAGGCATGTTCCTAGAACATCAACCAAGGTACCCATCCCATCCGTATACACCCGAGACTTTCTAGTGTGCTCCTATCTGGATCACACACCACGACCCTGGGTCAACTGGAACTCCCTCTCGAAGACTTATCCAGTGGAAGTTCGCACTGCCCGAAGGCTAAACTGTCTACTGGCCAGAGACTCGGTACATAAGTACCCTTATAAATACTACATGCATGCTCATGTTATTCTACACTAATCATAAACATTTTCTACCATCACCCTCAACAGTTATGGTGGAACACACAAGGGGAACAAGCCCAAGTACCAAGAGGTTACCTCAATATGTTCCTCCACTTAGCTCCACAGCAGCTTATTTTCCAAACTTGTTATTCAACAGAATGCCTACACAGAGGACATTCTCAATTACTCAAAAACTCATACAACACATGCCAATTTACAATTATACATGCATTGATCCAACCACTTACCTCAATCAACTTGGTCCAGGACCAAGGGAAATCCACTGACTAACAGTTCGGGGTTCAAATCAACGTACGACAACCTACATATCCATGTACGAATCGTCAGTACACGACAATTCTATCAAAACGCGAAAAACGTCAAATTTCCCTCCTATACCTTATAGGTTCGGCCTTCTTAGGCATTTTTCTAAATTTATTTTTCTAAATTTTCTTTCTAATTTTATTATACATCCTTAGGTTGCCAAGAGGCCATACCAAGTGTCGTTTTCCCATTTTACGTCTTTTAAGCGTCGTTTTACTTAATAATTCTCTCTAGGATCCTTTATGACATTTTACATCCTCAATTATTTTTCATTGATTCTTTCACTTTCCAACCACCACACAACCCCTCTAAATACCATTTAACACTTGAAACATCATCCAAGCAATGCAAACAACCTCAATTCCCTACGCTTCTCTAAATGGCCGAATTATAGCCTAAGTAATACTAAGGGATTTCATTCAATTTTCAACCCTTCCACACTTCATACAATACCATTATATCAACACATAATCATCCAACAACTCACCGCTAAAATCCTAACACATTTTCCAAGTTCAAAGTCATGATACCTCAAAATATTCTAAGTTACAAAATCATATTTTTCACCTAAAATTTTCATTGCATTTATGTCTAATATACATTATTCTAAGACACATTCATGTACAAACTTTTTCCAATTGAGCTCTCTAACATCACACATCAACAATTCAAGGTTTAGGGTTCATAAACATAATCTACAATTAAACCATGTAAATGGGGTGGAAACATACTCACAACCAATGCTTGATACTCCTCCAAGACTTATCAAAGCAATGGAAGACCAATTGACTCAATGAACATCAATTTCTCTCACAAATTCAAAACTGACTTTGGCCTTGATCTCCCCAAAGAGACGATTTCAAAGCTTAGAGTGCTACCAATGTGTTTATAAGGTCTTTTTCAACAAATTTCAACACAAATTTTGTTGGATTTGGTGGAGAAATGAGTGGTTTAGGGAGAAAAGAAAATTTTGGAGGAATGGCTATGGTGGGGCTGTCTTGCACGGCCTTGAAAGGGAAGGAAGAAAGAGATGATGATGAATAGTGAGGGGATGATGTGGCTTAAGTGAAGTTTAAGTGGGGTGGGTCCCACGCCACCTCACGCGATCTAAAACTCGTCCGAACTTTCACTAAACGTCTGTGAATTCACAACCTATTTAGAAACTCTAATTTTTTTACATTAACTATTTAGAATTGCGAGGTGTTATAGGTACCCTAGAGATCAGCGGATCATTGTGCACAATAGTACAAACGATATAGTCAAGGTGTGGGGTTTGTGCACAGTGACAAGCTAAGATAGAGAGTTTAGAGTGTGTGTACCTTATTGGCATAACCCCTTATTTATAGATGGGTTACCTGAGATAAGTGGACTTCTGGGCCTTTTAGGAGTATTGGGGGTCCAACCGTTGATCCATTGCTGTCATTGTAGGATTAGTATAATTAAGGAATATTTTCTTAATTTCCTCTTAGTTGTTAGCCTTATTTGGACCTTCTAGAATATGGGCCTTTGTCAAACCCATAACACTTACCCCCCAACCCGGCAGTTTGGGTGTCCGGTATTCCGGGGAGCAGATTATGTTGAGCTTTTTTCTATTTGATAAGTATAGTTAGGTTGTTGTGCATTACTTTTCATCGCATTTGCGAATATTTTATTATTCTCAGTGTCTGGAAGTCGACCATGTTCATTGTCTTAGCCTTGTTAGCCTTTGTTCTGTGACTATGGCTTCAGCCATCTTGTTGTGTTGAATTCTTACTTCAGACATCCTCCTTTGCTTTCCTACCTAGTAGTTTGGGTGTCCAAAGTGAAGTCTGTTGAACTATAATCTTGTTGGTCAAACTTTCGTGACCGAGGTCTCTATTAGGAGTTGAAGATTTTTCCCTTTTTACCTCTTTGTCTGGGTCTTATTGATCCATTGATCCATGTTCTAAATCCATGGAATTTTGTTGATCCGTGTTCCGGGTTTATTCTTTCTTATTTCATTCTTTCTTTTGTGTCGGGCTTCATAAGCCGGGTACCGAAAATGCTATTCCCATATTCTTCCCTCAACCTTTTTGGCCGAAGTATGTAGCTCAGACTAGTTGTCCAGTGTTTTTAACTGTCTTACCGAAAAATTAACTTATGAGGATTGCAGTTTCCTCATTCAACTTGAATTATTGTGTTGTTACACTGTTGCCCCATAATCCGACAATCTGGAAATCCGAGTTGTCAGGTTGTATTACTTTAATCCAAGTATCTATATGTCAGAATACCGACTTTACTTTTGTAATTTGCCTTTTTTGCTGATTTGAGGATCCTTGAGCCCCCTTTTAATTGATATTTCTGGGGTTTGTTCCTGGTTCTTTGCTTATTCTATTTGCAAAGTTGAATTCTTCCTTGCTATAATTAGCCCAATTTTATATATCGTAGCTTTTATTTATTTGAACTCGGCTTTGCCAGAATCCCACAGTTATCGCCTTTTGTTTTAACCCAGCTACGTATACCGTTGTTTCCACAGATTTTGACTTGATCAGAGTCATTTTGACGAAATTCACCTTTTTGAGTCTAACTCGCACTGTCGTGATGTTTTAATATTTGAGTCCCGCTTCTTTAGCGGTGACTTTATTATTTAAGCCCCTGCTTCTTTTGCAATGGATTTTATATCTGAACCCAACTTCTTTGGCCATGGTATTCTGAAGGTGTTTTTGTCCTTCGATGTACTTTGCCCAGATTTTCTATCTGCAACTTCTATTTTTTGACCTGGCCAAGGTCATGCTATTTGGACTCAGCTTATATACGGAGCCATATCTACAAAGGTATCTATTTGTTCCTTCGTTTTATATTAACCCAGATTCGAATGTCCAGGTCACATCGATTTTAGGTTGGGTTTCGCCAGAATCTCGAGGTGATATCGTCTCCCATTCTAGCCCGACTTCTCTATCGCGGCATTCACAGGTTTTGACTTTAACCAAAATCATTTTGACGATATGCACTTCTCTGAGTCCAGCTTACCTTGCCGCGATATTTTAATATTTTAGCCCTGCTTCTTTGCAGTGGCTTTATCAAGTTGACTTGCAAGTCTTAAATTAAGGTTGTTTTGTTCCCCTTCTATTTTCTAACCCGGCTTCATATACCGTGGTTTCATAATATTCAACTCAGCTTTTTGCCTGAGTTTCAATTACAAAGGTGTCATGATGACTTGATTAGTGTCACTTCAATCTGCCCTCTTAAATTTTAGTTCGGTTTGGATTACGAAAGCATCCTCCCGCTTTCCCCGAACTGGGCTCGATGGCGTGATGCATGCACTATTCTTTTACTCGAATCTGGATTGGATCCGTTTTTAACTTATCTCGAATTTATATTTATCTCAGATTGGATCTCGCCATATCCGTTTTCATTTTATCTCCAATTTGTATCTCAGATCTTTATTTAATCAACCATTTCTATCCCGGAGGGCCGGTCTCTATTTAACAACCATTTATATCCCGGAGGGATGGTTTTATTTTTTATCTCGGATATAAATGCAATTCTGTTGTAAGAATTACAATCTGTCTTCATATTTATATTTTAGATTGGGGTGTGATATTTTTGCCAAGATCGCATCTCTCCAAATCTATATTTATTCTTGATCTTGGATCCCGATGTTGTGGTCAGGATGCATTTGATCTCTGAATTTAGTGTCCAAAGCTTTGGAGCTTGGCTCTATGGCTAATTTGCTTAACTATTGAGGGCTATGGCCCTGTTGCTGTTTCTTTGCTAAAACATCTCAAGGAGGAATCATTTTATAATCTTTTATACCGGAGGCATGCTGACTGCCCAAATTCCCTTTAGACGTCTTGAAATTATGGAGATGATACACTTGCAAATGGACTTCGCCCATTAATTGTTAGTGTGCTCATATCATTATTACAAATCAATGTATTAAATATTGAATACAAATTATGTATATGCTGATAAAAAGTTAAATACTGACTATCTGCCATTGATGCAAGTTTTTGTTCACTTGGCCTGTAATTATCCGCCAGTCAACTTTATATTTGTTAGCCATCACACTTGTTTGAATGCTGGTTGGATGGCTATGCAGATGCTGGGGTCTTTGGTCGAGTTTTTTCACAATTTTATATTTTGAGTATTTGATACTTTTATTTATTTATTTCTTCGAACTTGGCTCTGTGGCCGAATTGATTTATTTATTTCTTTCTTCAACTTTATCTCAAATTCATCGTCATATTTATTCTTCTGCCATGGGTTTTTATATTTAGGCCCCACTTCTTTTGCGATACCTTTTTATCGAAACCCGGCTTCATTCACTGTGGTCTTTTAATTGGAGTTGGCTCTCTTTACAATCTATAAGAGTGAAATGTCGGCATCTTGATTTTAAGTTTGGGGAGGCGGTATCCCCCTTTTTTCTTTAGCCTGGCTTCTCTCGCCTCAGCTCTTCTTTCAGCTTGACTTCTTTCACATAAGTCTTATATTGGACTTCATCTTTAATTGGAGCCCGAAATTTGGATCGAGTTTTTTCGCGACTCGGCTACCAAATCTTATTTGAGTGGAACTCCTTCCTTATTTGAGTGGATCTCCACATCATATGTTTGATTATTCCTCGCAAAAATAAATGCAACATAATAAAGTATGAAAAAGGCAATTAGAAATAATTTTGATTTAATCAGAAATCAATAATTATCCAGGTGTAATCAGATAATAATTGCAATCAGCAATTAATAATAATTGACTAGCATCAATCAACAATTAATATTAGTTGTCCATATTTCATGCTATCGGATTTGATTGAGCATCCATCATAAAGGCTCCATGCTCCCCAATTTGCTTTTGTTGACAATGATAAACACATGTATAGCAATGTTGACAAGCTTTCAAAATCATGCATATCAGTGCTTATGGAAATTTCACAGCATATAAAAATTTTGTCCAGCAACAATGTCATATAAAGATCATGATAGCAATTGTTGGGATATAAAAGTAAGGAAAAGAATACTTCCTTGTTATTTTGTAATCATCCTGCTTGGAATAGAGGACGGTTCCTGCAGTGGGAGGAACATAAATCGGCTCGAGTCTTTTTAATTTGGGCCCATTACCATGGTTCTAGCGTGATATTCTTACATTTTTATACTTGTTAAAACCTTATCCCAGCTATGGTCATGACTTGGCCGAGATGCTTATTGTCGGATTCACCATGTCTAGGAAGCTTTATTCTTTTAAGAAATTGCTAAATCAAGAGCCCATGCCCAATTGTTGTAGAAATTCTTATGTTGCAAAAATTCTTTTGTCTTATTCCTTTTGCAGGCTCTGTTTTGTCGTTTGGATCTGCCATTATTTGAGAATTTAACTTCTCCTCCACATATCATCCAGACGAGCTATTTTAACTTGCAATTGAGTTTAACTTGGCTCTGGAGCATATTCAATATTCTGTATAGCAATATGTTTTCTAAAAAAATTGTTTTAGTAATTTCATGCGATAACGCATTAAATTGAAAAAATGATTCTTATAAGTACATATTCTGTGTAAGTGACTCACCCAACTATGAGAGGTTGTATTATAACAATTAATAAAAAAAGAATAAGAGAAATTCTCTCTTTATCTGAATTGTGAAGCCAGTGTCAAGGGCTCAAATGAACAAATCAATTTTACTTGAAGGTGTTGATCTAGGCGGGGTTCATGTCACTTGCCAGTGTCTCCCAACTAGCAAAGCATGTCGATTTTCATTTGAAATTGTCATCTTTATTGTGGCACTGCACCTAGACTTGTTACTCATTAATCCAAATTTACTGATTTAACAAGTTCACTATTCTAGTTTACGTATTCCCATAAGCAACATGTTGTTCCAAACCTGTTCTTGTTTCTCAACAATATTTGGATAACGCTCCATAAGACTTTTGTTCTGAGGCAAAGTTAATTGAATCATATCTTTCCAAGCCAAGTACCTCGAGGGAGTTTTTCACATGCTGCTTCATAACTTTTGTAACAGTTTATCAAAAGTAAAAATTCTAAAAGGCATACATATATTGATTTCATATTTAATAATATGAGCAATAAAATGCCAAAACGCATAATGCATATTTTATTCTTAAATTGCAAAAACTTATCGGTAAGTGGAGTATGCCTTAATACTTCCTTCTGGCATTGATGTCTTCAAGCATTTGGTAATGTCGGCAAATGCTAATAGGTACCTGCATATGTCGGCAAGGTGAAAAGCTTCTTGTAGATACTTTTCTTGATATTTAGGGAACAGAGCTTTGATCTTTGACCAAGCTTGCCCCTTTCTTCTTGAAAGAAAATGCACCGTATCGAAGGAAGAAATCGACCGGCGATAGTGCTTGAACTTGAATATAGAACTACTCAATATGTTGAAGATGGCCGATCGAATAACGAGCTTGACCTCCTTCTGGGTCTAGTGAGATATGAAGCAATATGGGCTGATCGGATTACGAGCTGTGTAGCAAAATTTCCTGGGTAGCCGTATTGTAAAGGTAGTTCTCTCTAGTATTGGCTGCACTTGGTTAACGTTATAAGATTGAAGAAACATATCACCGTAAATAGTCAATCGAGTTATGTGGGATGCACTCCGATAAATACGTGTGATTTGCAAAAATCTCTTAGGGGGCGTTTGGTACAGGAGAAATTTTTATTTGTCCGGGAATCTCAATTTTCAAAAATATGATTTTTACATTCAGTATATGATAATATTCAGAAATTTAAAATTTAGAAAAATTCAGTTTCCCGGGAATCCGGCCAAATGCCGTGTACCAAACGCCCCCTTAGATCTATTCATGTTGGATGTACTCATACCAGTAAGAGAAAATAAGAATTAGATATTGCCAAGCCACGCATTAGCAAGATAAGATTTTTGTTTTGAGGGCCTCTTTAAGCCCAACTAGCCATAGAGTAGTCCAAGATAACCTTTATGAAAACAACTTCAGAGACATGTGCTCCAAACTTTCATAAGACATAACTCTTTATTGTAAAAAAGATTATTATTCTAATAATGAACCAAACTCCATAAAAATTATTGGAGTTCTTAAAAGCGTTGAAATGAGATAATAATTGCTGAGTTGTATAGTTATTGGAATTTTATCATTGATTACACAATTATATAATCATAGGAAATTTGTATTAAATAGATTAATTTTCTTATTTGCAGTTGATTGACATAATCATATGAGTTTTGTATTAAATAGAAATAGTAACAGATTATTTCATTTCCTTATTCATAGCTGATTGACAGCTAATTTGTAATAGACCTAGAGTCCTCATTTATGTATATAATTACCCCAGTAGAGGAAGAATAAACACACAGAAATATTCATAATATGGCATCATTGTTTTGACATGGTATCAGAGCCAGGTTCTGATCCAGGAACCTATTTTCATTAAACCTTCCACATCATATTGTTCAATTTGCCTGACTCGAATTTTTTTTTTCTGTTACCCAATTCGAATTTCCATTTTCCCATGAATAATCTCAAAACCTCTGAATCTTCAACCCCGTATTTTTTCAATAAACGTTCCCGAAAGAAAATACCTGCCAAAGCCATGACTATTGTCTCCGCTAAAGATGCTTCTGTCCCTGTTGCCAATTTTACTCAATCCGGTATTTTGGGTAAGTCTCTTTCTTTCTATACATTGTCTAGGAATAATATTTGGATAATTGATACAGGTGCTTCTGATCATATGATTAAAGATTCTTCCCAATTATTCAATCTTTGTATATCTTCACAATCCGTTATTTCCACTGCCAATGGGGGTACCTAAAAAATTACTGGTCGAGGATCCTTAACCCTTTCTGATAGCTTATTTCTAGACTCTGTGTTGGTTGTACACTCTCTTGAATACAACTTACTCTCTGTGAGCCAATTAACTTCAAAGCTTAACTGTTCAGTAACTTTTTTTCCCTCTCACTGTGTTTTTTAGGACATCCCCACTCGGACTACTCTTGGTTATGGTGTTAGACGTGGCCAACTTTACTTCTTGGAGGTCCCTGATCCTAGCTATCCTTGTTTGGCTACTACATGTGCAACAACCGGTCCAGAACAGTCTCGTGCTACCATTTGGCTTTGGCATCGAAGACTTGATCACCTTTCCTCTAGTTATCTGAAAAAGTTATTTCCTCGGTTGTTTTCCCATTTGAATAATGCTGATTTCAAATGCAGCACTTGTGAATTGGCCAAGAGTCATAGAGTTCCTTATTTTTCTAGTACTAATAAAAGTTCTATTCCATTCAATTTGTTCATTCCGATGTTTGGGGCCCTGCAAAGGTGCCTTCTTTCTCAAAAGCTTACTATTATGTGACTTTTATTGATGAATGTACCCGGATGACTTGGTTGTTAGTATATGGATGTCCTAGAGACAATCTTTTAATTAGATTAGGACATATGTGGACCTTTGTATTGTCGCAAATAAATAAAAGCACTATTTATCCTGTTTCATATTTTGTCTCAATATTACTGTTAATATTTTATATGAGTAACTGGATAAACCCCTTGGAATAAAATAGGTATCTCTTGAGTATCTGTGATGAGATCACGATCATGAGGATTCAAGGATACTGGATATTTATTCCTAATTTTATGTTCCTAGTCTAGAGACACTGAGAATGGGGATCAGTGATCTCGGGTAAGACTAGCACGACTTATCTACTTGTATTCAGATGCAAGGTAAAGACCTCATGAGCTACAAATATGGAGATGTCTTAGCTAAAGTCGTGGGTGGATCTATAAGGGTATAGCTCGCACTGAACAGACCCACAAAAGAGACTCTATGAGGAAATCTCACAGAGAGTATCATTAGAGTAGTCTCTTTATATTTGGGTATGTCTTTCCTTAGACCAGAAGTTATTACCTAGACTGTGTTCTAGAAGGCATGTTTTGACTGTATACCTCGTCTGCCTGAAACATGAAGACTCATAGGTATACTGTTGGGCTTGTCCTGAAAGAGCACAGGGCTAGGGTGATAAGCTGAAGGAATTCGTCAAATCTCTGTGAGAGATTAGGTTATCTGTAAACCGGAGAAATCGGGATGACATTTACAGGGACTCGGGAATCTATGCATAGTAAAAGAGATCATGAGATGATCTGCCTTTAGAGTCAGTAAATTGAAGATTC
Organism: Gastrolobium bilobum; assembly: GCF_033153095.1. Classification (NCBI taxonomy): domain Eukaryota; kingdom Viridiplantae; phylum Streptophyta; class Magnoliopsida; order Fabales; family Fabaceae; genus Gastrolobium; species Gastrolobium bilobum. Next base: position 63,375 of record NW_026898529.1, read on the forward strand.
CCTATTTCGAATAAAGCTTACCCTAAACCGCAAGGGTTGATACGCTTCCTTACCATAGGTTTTATGGGAAGGTAACCGAGACGAAAAGAAATACATACGACAACCAAATATGTGTAATAGGATGATCAAGTCATTAATCTAACTAGCTCTGGGGCAACAAAGCATTGCTAGTGCTCTGTGTTGTCATTAAATGGGTTGTGGGCTTGTTGGGCCCAAGCCCATTTATGTCAGTGGCTATGTTGAACCTAATGGGTCACACACTAACACCTTAATGTCATGATGATATAGCATTAAAGGTATTGGGCCTAATAATGGTTGTTAGCCCAAGATGAAGTTTGGAAGCCCACCTAAGAGGGAGAGGGCGCATGGTATTGTTAATGGGCTTGGATGGTCCAAGACATTACTAATTAATTTAATTAGTTAAATTAATTATCAAATATTTAAATTTTGAATTTTGAATTTGAAATTTGAATTTTGAATTTTGAATTTTGAATTTGAATTTTGAAATTCAAATTTTGAATTTGAAATTTGAATTTTGAATTTTGAATTTTGAATTTTGAATTTTGAAATTTGAATTTGAATTTTGAATTTGAAATTTGAATTTAGAATTTAAATGTTTGAACGTTTGAATTTAAATGTTTGAATTCAAATTTGAATTGGCTATGAAAAGTTGTTTCATAACAAAAGGATAAGATGAGATCTTGTTGGAACAAATCCCTTGTATCAAGAGAAGATCTATGGAGATCTCCAAGGGCTGATTTGGGGCGCCATTTTGGTGGGAGATGATTGTCATCTTGTCAAACCAACAAGCTCCAATCAGATTTGGTTGTTGAGAGAAACAGTGAGCTAGTTGGTTCAAACTTGAATGCAACAGTTCAAATGTATCTGGACCCTTTTTGGGCTGAATAGGGGCGCATGAATTGGTGGTCATATGATGACCATTGGTTCAGAATTTTGACTAGATAAAGACCTAGTCTTATGAGGATTCAAAGGGGAGGTTGTTGGGATTTTTGAATTGCAACAAGTCCACATTTATCTCACTCACTTGTGCGCCACTTTCATTATAAGTGAAGTAAAAATTCTGATTTGATACACTAATTCTCTCCCTCTCTTGTGCGCCTAGTTGGTGAGTTCCTCCTTAAGGTTTTTCAAAAGAACCTAGCCAATTCTTCTATATACCATTCCCACTCTTGTGAAGTTTTCATGCTGGAGACTTCACTCTTCTAAACACATATACCTAGCCTCCTTCTTCACCTATTGAGCGCATAACAAGCCTCTCTGTGGTGGTCAATTGGTGGCTTTCAAGAAAGCGTTCTTGCATCTTGACGTGGGTGGTGTGGATCAACGTTAGAGGGTTTGAACCCTTCAAACCTAACACTGATCGTCTTGGAGTTTTGAACTCACAAACAAAGGTAACATCACATGCCATAAAACATGATTCTTGATTGCATGTGTAATTCCGCATATGAAAAATTTTGTTTTTCCCTCTCACATGCTACGACCTTCAAGGCCATTTTACTATCAAGTGGTATCAGAGCCCGGTCGCTTTACCATCGGCGGGTGATGGTACTTTGTTTGTGAAATTAATTTTCTCATGGTCAAAAAGTCTTTTTGTTAAAGATTAATTCTTTGCATGTGGATTTTTTTTATGAACATGTTTAATATGATTATGGTGTTCATATATCTACATGACCTCATGGTTTTGTTTGTTTTGATTCTTTGTGAAAGTTTTCAAAAGAAACATTTTTTTTGAAAAGGGAATATGATTCTGCCATGATGTGAATATTCAAATGCATTATTTTCTCCATGATTTTATTTAATAAAATTTTTGTATATGATGATGTATGGTTCGGCCATATGAGTTATGGTTGAATAAATGGTTTAATTTTTGTGATCTTTGAGAAAGATTTGACAAAGATTTGAATTATGCAAAATTCGACCATTAGGAGAAAATTGGAAAATTTTTGAATTTTGATTCTTGTTTTGATATTTTAATTGTTAAATTATCAAAATATATGTGAGGAAATATTTATATAATATTTGATATTATGTGCTTGCAAGCTGTTTAAATTTTCAGGTGCAATTTGGAAGGGGATGGTCATGGTGCTCGAAATTCGAATTTCAAATTTTAAATTAATGTGTAATTTTGCTCTATTTTAATTAGAGTTGTAATTTGAATTTTGAATTTTGTATTTTTATTATTTGTCCCCCCAAAGATGTTTTGGAGTTTCTTTAATTATATGTAATTAGAGAATTAGGCTAGTGGCGTATAGACGACGAGGAGCCGATGCTTGAGAAGCAAGATGGACAAATGCACGAGCACCATGACCATCTCAAATAAAACTGTTTTATATGCATGTATGCTTTTATGTTTTGAACGACTAGTATGCATGAATTGGACAAATCGCGTTTGTATGTATTATTATGCATGTCCAATTACGACTAGTGTAATCCGATAGATGTTTGACATAGGATAACGACTAGCATGATAATGATATAAATGTGTTTGATGAGACCTAATAAACCCCAAATGCGTTTGATGAAACTAGGGATCATAGGAATATAAAATACGTCGAAGCTGGAATGGTAGCTACCAATACCATGCAATGCCCTGCCTAATGGCTTGGCATATAAGCCTACGGATCTCATCCAAGGCGTGTTCCAAGAACATCCAACCAAGGTACCCCTCTCATCCGCATACACCTGAGACTTCCTAGTGTGCTCCTATTCGAATCACACACCACGACCCTAGGTCAACTGGAACTCCCTCTCGGAGACCTATCCAGTGGAAGTCCGAAATGCCCGAGGGCAAACTGTCTACTGGCCAGAGACTCGGTACCTATGTGACAACATACATACTATATGCATGATCATGCTGTTCTACATTACTTACATACATTTTCTACCATCACCCTCAACGGGCATGGTGGAACACACAAGGGGATCAAGCCCCAGTACCAAGAGGTTACCTTAATAAGCCTCTCCACTTAGCTCCAAAGCAGTATATTCTCTGAGCTCGTTACTCAACAAAAATGCCTACACAGAGGATATTTTCAATCACTTAAAACTCATACGAACATATGCAAGTTAACAATTATTCAAGCATTGTTCCAATCACTTACCTCAATCCTACTTGGTCCAAGACCAATGGTAATCCACCGACTCACGGTTCGGGATTCAACTCAATGTACGGCAACCTACAACAACCATGTACGAACAATCAATATACGACAATTATATCAAATTACGAAAACATCAAAAATCCTCCCCTACACCATGTAGGTTCGGCCATTAAGGTGCAATTTTGCATTTTATTTTTCTAACTTTTCTTTCTCATTTTCTTAGGCATCCTTAGGTTGCCGAAAGACCATATCAAGTGCCATTTTTCACTTTACGTCTTTTAAACGTCGTTTTGCTTAATATTTTGCTCTATGTACAATTTAACACTAAACACTACCAATTATTTTTCCGTTGATTTTCCAGCCTTCCAACCACCATACAACCCATCTAATTTCTATTTAATTACACAACACATTATTCAAATAATTTTTCAATACAATTTCCCCACTTTTTCCTCTACATGGCCGAATTGCACCAAGGCAATTCCAAGAGATTTTCAATCCAATTTTAACCACTTCACACATCATACAATCTCATTATATCAACCTACAATCACGCCACAACTCATCAATCCAATCCTAACACATTTCCAAAACTCAAAGTCTTGACATCCTAAAATTTTTCTAAGTTAAAATTTCACATTTTTCATCAATAATTTTTATTGCATTTGTGGATATTGCACATCATTCTAAGTACATTCATGTACAAACATTTTTCATTTGAGCTCTATAAACACATCAATCAACCAAGCCCTCTTTAGGGTTCATGAAAATAAATCATCAAATTAATCATGAGAGGTGTTGAAATATACTCACAAGCTTGGCCTAGGACCCCTCCAAGTGATCTCCAAGCAATGACTTGAACACACAACTCCAAAATCATAAAAATCCTTCCAATTTTCGTGACTGGTTTTGGCCCTTTTCTCAAAAAATGAGAGAGTTTCAAGGGAAACTAATCGGTGGGTTGTGTTCGGATGATGATTTCCAACAACTTTGCTCACAAACTTTTCTTGATTCGGAGGTGTATTGAAGGAGTTATGAGGAAAAAAAAATTTGGAAGCAAATCTCCCCTTCCATGGAAGGCAAGCACGGTTTGGAGAGAGAAAAATCAGATTTGTGGTGTTGTCCAAGTGGCAAGGTCCACTTAAGTGAGGTGGGTCCCACATACGATTTAACTTTAATCAATCACCTAATTTAAATCACCAATTCATAACCTACGTATTTTTCTCGTCCACGTCATATTTTTACTTCCTAAAAATATTGATTATATTTTTACACTTATCGGTACAATTATACCGCAGTATTTTACACCGAAAAAATTACTATTCATCAAATTTTTCGAAACTTGCCTATCCACTCAATTTTTCGTTCTGAATCCATTTCCAGGGTTATTTTTATCATCTGAGACCTTCTACTCAATTTTTATCTGCCTAGGATTGCGTGTTGGCTAATTACCGTTTTGCCCTTTCTTTGTATTTTGGCCTATTTTTCAGGATTTTCACTAATCCTTCCCTTTAATTCTCATTTAATATTTTAATATTTGATTTAGAATTGCGAGGTGTTATAAAAAAGTATACTCATATTCTTAAATAAACTGCTGTGATTGTAACTGTGCTTAATATCATAATCAATGTTAACAATACCGGTACATAACGGGCTGTTACAGTGGAGGACAAAGCCTATAAAGTAAATGTTGTGTGTGTCCAAGACAAAAGTATTAGCCAATAAAGTTTGTATTTTTTATTCAGCTGTGAAGTTTTGTACTAGACCATAATTATATTTTGGTTATAGTATTTGTATTTTATAACGGTGACTTAATAATCTATGTTGGTTTTTTGGTTTGTATTTTTATATTTTGGAATAAAATCAATTTCAGTAAAACTAATATTGCAAATCTTCTTTATAATATATATATATATATATATATATATATATATATATATATATATAATTAGAGTTCAAAATACCTAAGCAACAATCCTTGGTTAAAAATCGAAAGATATTACATAAATTGACCCATTTTTAAGGCGGGTTAGTGAATGGGACGAGATGGGTCGGGTTACTCATATTGCCACCCTTGTTGGCCCAATTGTATCAAAAATAAAAAAATTGATTAATCATTGATATATTTGAAAATCAATAGCAATACAAACTTATTTGACGAAAATTCTTATTAAATGTGTCGATCTTCCCATATTAAGCAGTGTTTAAAAACTCGGCCCGGCCTACCAAATGATGGTAGCTCAGTTGGCGCATGGGAGCTAAGCAGGTGAGGGTGAGAGCATGTGTTCGAATCTCCCCAGTACCACATTTGGGAGGAGTTTAAAGCCTTAATCCTGGACACGCCCCGAATCGGATTATTCCAGCCGAGGAGTTTAAAGCAATGAACCGATTGGAATATTTCCAAAAAAAACTCGGCCCGACCATTGATTCGGCCGAGGTCAGGTGTCACAGATTCAACCGGGGGGTCACGGGGTCACTTCGCTGACCTGATTTTATACATTAAAAAAATATAAATATATATTTTATATGAAAAATTCAAAAAAATCAAACCACCAATCATTAAATATTGAAAATATACTTAACATAATTCAACCAATTATATCTACAAATCAATATTCACAAGCTAATCAAACTATCAAAGTATAAAACACATATTCCAGTAGAGTTAATTATATCGTCAAACTCATATCCTTTTTGTTCTTCTCATGCACTTATAATAGTAGGTGAAAGGAGATCCCTTACCCAATAGATAATAGCGGAGGAAAGGCGATGACACGACAAATTAATGGTGGAGAAAGAATAACCGGCACGGTGGAAGAGATCACCGAAACAGGAAGACTGAGTCTAAGTCAGGGAGAGAAGATCAGAAGAGAAGAAGAAGAATGATTCAGATTTCAGATCTAGTTCTAATCTAGGCAACAACGAGTTTTTTTTTTTGTTTTACACATCAAATGACGTCATTTTGTGTATACTTTAAAAAAAAAAAGAGTAACCCCTCTGACGCGAGAGTCAAGGGTTCAACCAGGGGGTTTCAGGGGTTAAAGGGGTCAACGTGCAAGTAGGGTCTAACTACTAACCCCAACTCTCAGAGAAAGGGGGTCAGTGACTTGGAGGGGTCGACCCCGGGATGAGACTGGATTTTAAACATTGATATTAAGAAATTGTGAGACACGAAAGATATTTGTGTAAACTTTGTTTATATAAATTGCTTTTATGGAATTATATGTAAAGTATTTATTATTTCGTTTGTTAAAAGATATAAGTTTTATCCTATGATTCATAATTGTTTTTATATAATTTTTATTTATTTTGAAATTATTTTAATTGATATCATAATTTTTTTCCAAACTTCCTCGTATAAAAACTTTAAAGAATAAAAGTTACAAATTCATGAAAATAATATGATACTTATTTTTAATAGGGATAAGATATTATTTTTGCCTTATTTTCTTGCCTACCTTATCTACTCGTTTTTAATATTATTGAATCAAAATCTCACTTTTTTTTATCTCCTTTTCAGATTCTGATCCAAAATGATATCAAAGATGAGTATGTAACATAAGTAAGAAAAAAAAGTAGGTAGAATAATATATTTTTAATAAAATACTAAAATAAATTTAATAAAATATATACATTCAATTAATTATCAACTAATATATCATTACTTTAATTACAAAATAATAATATTAAATATTTGTTAATGTAACTTAAACTTTTGCAAAAAAAAAAAATTCTACTACAGGGTAGGGTGGAAATATTCAAGAGTGGGGAAAGGTATACAGAGAAGAAGGTGGGTTCAGTAGAAAGCAATCGAGGCGACGGAACGACGTGGCAACATTTCTCAGCATTTGTCAAAGCAATGAAGAGTAAATTCAGGGATCCCCAGCACTGTGTATCACACGTGCCCTACATTTCTACTTTTTAAAATTTCATATTATCAAAAAGTTTAACTTGTTGGGTCGACTTTGGTTGCTTACTTTTTAATGTCACCTCTAAACACCAAGTCGCCACTCAACAGGCAAGTCATGTCATGGCTTTTTTACCAATGCAATGAAAGAAAAAAAATTAAACATATTATCGTTTTAAATTATGTACTAGTTTAATGTAAATGAAATGCGCATGGTACTCCTTTAAATCAGGCATCACCCCCATGATCATTTGTGCAAAAATTAAAATGCGCATGCAAAAACTAAAATGATTTACAAGATGTGCACGAAGACGTGTGTGACTTAAAATTTATTAGGATTCGCGTCTTGCGTTCTATAAACTTTTATATAAATCATGCATGGTAGTGATCTAACAAGCACGGACACGTTGTTTTTAGAAAAATTTACGTGTCGGACACGTGTCTGATACGGACACGTTCTGACATGTTCGGACGCGCCGTCAACATTTGAGGACACGCGATCAACTCTCCGACACATTCAGACACGTTTTTCTGACACACAGTCAACTTTTTCGGACACGCGGTCAATGCTTGGACACGCTCAGACACGTTTTTTTTTTTTTAAATCTTAATTTTATTTTGTTAACTAAATATAAAAAAAATAATTTATAAATTAATTTTTTTCTGTTATGAAATTTGATATGAAAAATTAAAAAAGTACGAATAATTATTTATATTTAAATTTATGTTATAAAATTTAAATATTTGATTGATTATATGACTTATTATGGACTCTTATATGTATTAAATATAAATTATATTATATATATTAAAAAATTTATTTAATATCAAAACATGTTCAAATATGACATTTTTTAGAATTAACGTGTCGGCGTATCGTGTCATGTCGTGTCCCGTGTCCGTGTCCGTGCATCATGGGTAGTGATGCACATTTTTTTTTTTTTTTTTTTGGTATGCAGTGATGCACAATTTAAATATATATATATATTTTTTTTGTAATACACAATTTAAATATACATACTCTACATGCGCTCATTAGTATTAAATGGATAAATTTTTTTTCTAAAATGATGGTATATTTATTTATTTTATTATTTCTTTCAAAAAGTTAAAATGTCATTCCTAAGTTCCCAAACAAATATTCTTTAATATATGATATTATACCGACTTTTTTATGTGTCGACTCTATCTAGTATTTATTATTTTTGAATATCATTATATCATAATTTAAAAAGGATAGAAAATGAGTGAATGTCTCGTGAAATTATAATCTTACGGTATTAGAATAGAGTAGGTAGAACATGCAAGAAAAAAATAGAAACATAAATCCTATCCCATATATTTTTTTAAAAATATTACACTAAGGGCATGTTTGGTGCATAGTATAGGATAAGGCCTGATAGTATAAGACCTGATAGTATAAGACCTGATAGTATAAGGCCTGATTGTATAAGACTTGATTGAATTTTAATACTATCAAGCGTTTGGCACGATATTGTATAAAATAATATATTGTATAAGATAATATCATCTAGTATTTGGTAATGCACTGTATAATACCATATATGATAAAAATAAATATTTTTAATAAAAATATCATTTAATAAGAAATTTATATAATTCTTCAAAAAATGTCATATGGTATTAATTTTTATAAAAATTTATTGATTAGTGTGTCCAAAATATAAATTAATTTTTATAAAAATAAAAATATTCAATATTTTAAAAATTAATATATTGAAAAATAAATTTTTATTTTAATAGATTAATATTAAAATAATATATTAATTTTTAAGAATTACATTGGTCAACGATGTTAATACATCAATCTCTTATCAGGTCTTATCCCTCACCCTCAGGGCGGATTAAGTTATATATCGTTTTGATGTATTAAGGAATTATGCTGTATAAGTTTATACTATACGGTGGTCACACCAAATAACTAAAAATGTCATAACGTATATTATAAGCTTATACTATCATGCCTTACACGTCACACCAAACATGCCATAAGTTTCAGTTAATAAACATGCAAGCATTTAATTCTATAATACATTCGACTTATTTTTTTTTTCCTTCATGAGATTTTTTAAAGGTTTACATTACCTAAAATTAACTTTGATGGGTTTACATTAGTTAAGATAAATTTATTTGTTATCATTTTAATTGTTGGTATAAAAGGAATTATCACAAGCTAATATTTTTTGAATTTCAATTCTTATGATTTATATTTCTGTGTGTTGGCAACTATAACTTTATTTTGCTTACCAAAAAAAAAAACAAAAACTATACCTTTATTTTAAGTTTTGATTCTTCAAAAACAAATAAACAAAACTTAGGAAAATATTCTCACGTGACATGAGAGAGTTTTTCTCTCATGCACTCACAAATCAAGGGTGGAAACCACTTTTTTTTTCTTCTCTAAATTGTTAGTGCACGAGAGAATAATTCTCTCATATCACGTGAGAATAATATTTCTCCAAAACTTAAGAGGATTTGATTTATGAAATTCTAACTTTGACTTGACCAACTTACCCCCAACATGCCTTGACAATTACACGCATGGCTCTGAGTATCCGAGGAGGTCCTGCCACATGCAGAGGTGCAGAGAGATCAAGGATAAGTGTAACCGTAGGTGATGTGAAAACGATGCACGGACACGGATACGGACACGGGACACGGGACACGACACGACACGACACGCCGACACGTTAATTTTAAAAAATGTCATATTTGGACACGTTGGGACACGTTTTGATATTAAATAAAATTTTTAATATATATAATTTAATTTAATTTAATACATATAAAAATCCATAATAAGTCATATAATCAATCAAATATTTAAATTTCATAACATAAATATTAAAAAAAAAATAGAACATCAAACCTTCAGATTGTTAAAGGGGAAGGAATCAATCATGCAGTTGAAGGTGTCTTAATTCCTAGTCTCATAGACACGCACAGATGACAACTCTATCTCACTCTTAACTTTTTTTCTCTCTCTTTTTCCTTTGTTCCTTTTCCCCATGTTTTCTTGGAAAAGAAAAACAAGGTCTGGCTTTTTTGCAGGTGCCTAATAACCCAACTTTTTCCTCCTTTTACTCATCAAACCATCTCCCTCATTTTCTACTCTCTTTTAATATCAAGATACAAAACAAAACACACACGCATAATCACTGTATCAAAACACATGCTTCAAAAACTCCTTTCTCGGAAGAACAATTTTTTTTATATTTATATAGCCTTTGGATTCTTCAAAATTTTTTAAACAAATTATGCTGCCAATAGTCTCAAAAGAAGCCTTCATACGTTGCACTGTATATTAGATCTTTTTATGTTGATGTTCCTCAAGTTTTTTAATTAGATCCTTCCTTATAGATCATTGAAAGAAAAATTCCAGAGAATGGACAGAGACGCGACCAACGACCGGAAATGTAGCCGGCGACCGACGGCGAGAGGAAGAAGACGAGGACCATTTCAGCGCGAGAGGCCACTTCCACCGTTCCAGACTTTTTCATTTTTATTAAATATTTTTTATTTTTTTATTTTATTTTTATTTTTTTTATAAAAAAATGCAAAACGTGTCCCAAAACGTGTCCACATACGTTGACCGCGTGTCCGAACGTGTCCGTGTCCAACACGTGTCGGACACGCATTTTTTCTTCAAAATTCTCGTGTCCATGTTTCACATATGTGAACCACTCTCTATTAATTACCACGTGGAAAATTTTCAAATGCCTTGTCATAATTCATGAACAACCCAACACTGAAGTGAATCACCCTCTTCTTGTTTCTAATTATTTTTTTGTTTTATTCACTTTCATTACATCACCTTCACAAATCACAACGTTGTAAGCCACCTGTAATACATATGTCCTTTTTTTTTTTCACAATTCCCACTTTGGAACGTGACTTTTGGTTCACCAAATTTGAACCTACATTCACATTCTAGATCTCTTAACTTTTTGATTTGCTTTTTCTTTTTTAAGATCAGATTAGTATTTTAAATAATTTTATTTTTTATATATATAAAAATATATAAATTTTTATATAAATTTGTTTATATGGCACTTTCACTATTCATTTATGATAGCCATCCACATTGTAATTTTGTGCCTACACCCCCTCCACCCTCTCCCTCTTCAGAGAAACCTTCAAGGGAGTTGTTCTGTTGAAGGGTTTCAATGGAGGTAAAAAAAAATGTTGATCAAGTTGAATTCTTTTCATCATGCAACAAGCTAAAACTACTGAGTTTTCTTGCAGAGGATTTTGGCTGATAAACAGTGCAACTACAGCACCAAATTACCAACAAAGTGCAACAAAATAGACCTTACTCTGAAGCTTTCTCCTTGTGGTGAAAATGCAGAAGAAAGGAGGTTGACAAGGTCATCATCATTGGTGGAAAATGGGAGCCTGTGGGGTCCATTTGTGCCATCTTTGGATAGATCTTGGTCCCTGCCAGCAGAGGCTGAGAAGGGTCTTATGAAGTTTGCAGAGAGTGTGGCTGGCAAGTGTCCTTTGGTGTCAACTCAAATGCTTGCTTTGATGGCTGCTTCTGCTGTGAAGACGCCAGCACTTGCTTGTGCAAATGATAAACTCAAGGCACATGGGGATTCACAGCTTGAGGGTAACATGTTTTTCTCATTTATGTCTTGTTCCTTTGGTTGTTATATACTTGGTTGAATGTGACATAAGTTCCTTTGGGTGATAAGTATTCTTATGTCTCATTTGCATCATTAACTTGTAATACTTCTGATTATTGTTTTAGAGTGTTAGAAAAATAATAACATATTTGATTGATTTGCAGCTAAATGATTAAAAAAATAAGATGAAACCTTTTTCGTAGTTTTGGAGACTATCCTCCCAACAGTAAAAGCACTTTTACTTGTATACTTTTGAGGAGCCTTTTCCTCCACCAGCTTCTTTGTTCCTTTTTCTTTCCTTTAATTGATTTTTAAATTATTTACATCATTTAAGTTTTTATGCTATTGTTTGATTCCTCGCGTTACAATGTGTTAGAGATATATAAAATCATTAATGTAGGCTTACTTACCATCTTAAACTTTTGAGTTGAATTGGTTCTTTACATGGTATCAGAGCCTTGGTGTCACGGGTTCGATCCTCACCGCCCTCTACTTTCTCTTGTGAAATTTCTTAGCATAGGTAGGCTGAGCCTAATGCATTATCCACTCGTCAAGCCCAATGGAGTCTCGTGGGAGGGTGTGTGTTAGAAATATATAAAACCATTAATGTAGCCTCATCCACCAACTTAAGCTTTTGGGTTGAATTGATTCTTTATACAATAAATGGTGTGTAAGCTAAATTTTAAAGCCAATGAAGTAAACCAAGTTTCTCCTTGTTAGGAAAGCAAATGATATCTTAATCAGATAACTTAAGAGATACTGAAATTTCTAAATTATAGGCCTAGAGGGCAGAACTCTCTGTATATAAATATGATTTGGAGGAACTATTTTTTAGTACATGTGAAACTTTTGTTTAGTAGTAATGAAAAGAGAGAAACTGACCAAAATAGAGGTTTCCTTGTAAAAAAGTTCCAATGTAGCTACTTAGCAAATGAATAAAGATTGTGCATTTTATGCATGTTAACCATGTTGTCTGATGATGTTCTTCATTGCTTCCATATGTTTCACGCAGTCCTTGGTAATCAAATGTTACCACTACAAATGATCTTGAGCTACTATATGACATAATTTTTCTTAACTCTTCCTTTGTTAAACCTTCATTATATCACTCTTTCCTTCTCAGTTGTCCTCACAAATAAAGGCTCATTGAATTAATTTTGGATGTACAGCATCTTTAGATTTCTAGGGGTCATTAAAATTTCAAACAATGAGTCGGGAGGAAGCTATATTTCATTTGCTTAGAGTGTTACAACACTTCATCTTTACAAATACTTGCACTATACAAGATGGCCTGTCCTTTCCTGGGTGGCAGAAAAACCACAAATTGCTGAGTTTAATTACTGAAATAAGTCATGGTTTCGCCCAAAGAAAGAAAAAGAGAAGGAAAAAATGAAATCCAAATAAGCAAAATCAGCATAAATATCTAATGAGTCATCATGTACTATCAATTGAAAATGCCTACTATGATTTCTTCACTGGTTGGTTACATTCATACTCCTAATACTCATGTCATGTTGCTGAATATGTGAGTGGATCCTCTCGTGTTATTTAAATTAACCATGTCATGTGAGAGGATCCTAATCATTCATGCTCAAACTAATGTTGATGATTTTGTCACTTTCTATTCTAATATTTTTTCTCTCTCATCTCTCATCACCGTTAATTTGTGTTACAGCTCTGGATTTGAAAAATGGAAATTGAATGAGGAGTAGATTGAAGATGGAAAGGGGAAACTTTATTGATTAAGGAAAAAGAAACACGAGTTCACACTGAGAACTACTCAGTAATTAACTAATTCAGCCAAAAAGTACCTAACAATGGGAACTATGCCCCTTTTATACACATTCTGTGATTTCCTCCTATACATTTAACTGTCTAACTTCCTAACAGGGTGTTACTAACTACCCGTAGCTGTAATTAAAGCTCTCAACATAACAAATAGTCCACAACTACTAGTTGACAAACTGGCAGGTGTCTGAGGTATAACATGAGTCGTAACAATTTTATGATTATCTCACATGACATGGTCATGTTAAATAACACATGAGAGTATTCATTTCTGCTGTATATTGATCTAAAGGCAGTAATAACCTTGAATAAGTTATGTATGTACTTACAAATATACTTAGGTGCTAGAAGACATTGTTAGGAGAATTTAATAATAAATGCCTACATAGTCACCCTGAATGAGTTATGTGGTAAACTTGTAATAAAGATTTACAAGAACACTTAGGGCTCGTTTGGTGGACAAGATAGGATAATGGTAGGATATGATATGGGGCTGATAAGGGTAGGATATGATATGGGGTTGATAAGCCTATATCATATCATGTGTTTGATGAGCATCTAATTAGCAATCTGATAAGATTATGTAGAAAGAAAAAGGAGAAAGAAAAAACAAAATATAATACAATAAATACAAATATATTTGGTAGCGTGAGGATATATTGGGTAGCGTGGGGATATATTGGGTATCTAACATTGGTATCCTATCCTATTGAATCTTAACCCAGCTCCCCCCATAAGATAAGAAATCATGTATTGGATAGGATAAGATGAGACAATAGGATAAGCTAATCATATCCTATTGATCCACCAAACAAGAGATAAAAATAAGATATGATAAGTTATCCTATCTTATCTTCCTTATCAGGTGTTCCAAACAGGCCCTTATGGTTTACTGAAAACAAATGCATTTAGTTTTTCTTAACATGTGCCCATGGGGAAAAAGTTAACAATAGCCTTTTAAAAATTCCGTTTTATGCCATTCCATAATTCAATTTTGTTCTTCTTGCATAGTTATGTTTTAACTCTGTAAATTTTCTCCCTCAATGTGAGTGTGTTCCTTATATACATGTGCAATGATATGATATCACAACTGAGTTTATCTTGTATGAAGGAATGGCTTTGTTATTCTTCGTATGATTAATCTTCATTAAGTCAGCCATTTATCTTCATTGCTGGAGAGTGGTTGTTGCGGTGTACCAACATTTGTATACCAGAAAGAAATAATTTATGCATCATAGATATGTCAGGACATAATGTCGCATCATAATCCAGATCCTGAAGTTCATTTACATATAGAAATTGGTTTGGTGGTGTATGATTCGTTTTGACTAAACTTTCGTTTATATTGGTTTACTTAATTTCTAAATTAATTTCAAGTATTAAGATCATTTATTCATGATTTCATGTCCTCCGAAACATGGTTCATTTACTTTCCCACTACATTGTAATAAATTATTGTAGATGCTGCAAGCGCGCAGCCAGGCATATACCCCAGCACTGGTACACCTTTCTTTTAATTGTTTAATCTATAATGATCAGAAACAGGACTTGACATTTGTGATAGTAAAGCAGGAATCACCATTTTCTCTGATAGTTTTATCTATCTAAGATATTTGCTTTTATTTTTAAAGATTCATAATTTGGGAGTGGGCTTTTTGTTCTATTCATGATTTCTTCATTATAGCTTTTCGGGTGATTTTTAGATACATGCACAAGGTGTGTTAGAGCTACGTCTTCTTGGCTTCTTAATGTAACAGGATGTCCCACCTTTCTTTTCCTAGTTACCTTAAAAGAATTTTTTTTTTCTCTACTGGTTCGTCAGAAACCCAACTAGTTTGGTTCGAACATTATCAGACTCCTATCGGAGGCTTTCCCAACACTATTTTCTTCTTTCTTTGGAATTCGAACTAGAGACCTTTTGTTAAGACGATCTTTTTTAACTCATGAACAACTTATGGTTTGATTTCAAGTAAATACATGAATAGAAATTGACTTTCTCATCTAGCAGTGATGCTGAGATATACCTCTGTCTCATTTTCTCTTTTGATTGTTTTGTTCTACCTCAGTAATCATCTGCAATAACACATACGAAGCAGAACATTAATTGAAGCAGTAAGTGTTTTGTGTAACAATAAATTCTCTGCGTGGCTATAAGTATGTTCTTAGTTTCCTTGCTAAATACTCCTATTACTGCTAGTAATATTTTTTCATATGATCTTGCTCATCTGAATCTGAAACTTTCTTGCATGCTTTCCATACCAAAAGAAACATTCACAGGTGGCTCATACAACATTCCATATATGGTTCCAAGATGTTTGGCTGAAGGAGGAGTTGGTTCAAACATGCAAACATCAACCATGGAGGAAAATGATTCCATGGTTTCACGGAAAACAATGGCCAAAGATATTCAACATGAGAATCCACCAAAGAAGCTTAAGCTTGGAAACTACTGCAGTCTTAAGGGTGATGTAATGGAGATCCTGAGACAGATGCTAAGTGTGAGTACTACTGGAGATGGCCCCAATGGGAAGAGAATAGAAGGATTTTTGTATAAGTATAGGTCAGGTCAAGTGTGTATTGTATGTGTTTGCCATGGTAGCTTCCTCACTCCTGCAGAGTTTGTGATGCATGCTGGGGGCAAGGAAGTGGTGAATCCCATGAAGCATATCACTGTTTATTCTAATAACTCATTTTAGAGATCAAATAGAAATGGCTTGTATGATTCATCCATCTTAGAATGTAGGGGAAAGTGGAAACAATGAAACTATCTTTCATTAGTTTAGTTTCCATAATTATCTTGTCCATTGTTCAAGTGATGTGTGTAAAAGGAGATTTTCATCAAAGGTTGTAATTCCTTTTTGTCCCGCACTTGTTAGTCGGATTTAACTGGGAAGTGGTTTTTGGTTGGTTGTATTTCCTTTTTGTGAACCTTTGTATTACAAAGGTAAAAAAAAGAAGATAATTATATGGTTTAGGTCAACTTTTTTTTCCCCTTAACTTATTTTAAGTGATTTTAATTAATTGGAATAAATCGATTTCAACTTAAAGAATGGGATGTTAGCACAATTATCAAGTTTTATTTTCATAAACTTAAAAAGTTCATTAGCCTAATGGATATTTGACCATGATATATGTTAAAAACGTTGCCATAACCTTAGAGGAGTTATAACTACATTTCTGTAATATGTGTGTGTGTGACTGGCTGAACAGCATTATTTATCATACAATGTTCACTTAACTATATATGACTGAACCATTAAAAAAATATAATTTACTCATCTATATAACGACAATGATATCTATAATTATAATTGTAAAGAAACAATTTAACCCAACAGCTTAAGCTCTTGGGTCCCACCTACCTGTGCGAAGAAACAAAGTGGGGACGGTGAGGATCGAACTCGTAACCTTGTTGTCAAGGAAGCTCTGATACCATATAAAGAACCAATTCAACCCAAAAGCTTAAGTTCTTAGGTGAGGCTACATTAATGGTTTTATATATCTCAACAATACTAATATATAGTATAAGAGAAAAACGTTTATCCTTTTAAAGGATATAACTTTGTGTCATTTTAAATTTCAACCGTTGATTTTCGTCAATCAATGGTTATGATTTATTGAGTTTTATTGTGTATTACTAATTAATTAATAAGTTTGATCTAATAAATCCTAACTGTTAATTGACGGAAATCAATGGTTAGGATCTAAAATGATACAAAGTTATATATATCTTAAAAGGACAAACATTTTTCCCATAATATAATCAATAATAATTATATTTCATGGCAGGCTTAGGGAAATTCTTGACACGTGTCATTTTCATAATATCATGTTTATCTACAACATAAATATATCTAATCTAATATATATTATATGGGTTTTATTAATCTCATGTTAAAGGAGATAAGTTATCTCATGTCATAGAAACAAATTTATGGGCTCCACCATCTGAAAAAAGAAAAAAAAAAGGTGGCACAGTTATCGAATAATGTGTAGGAAAGAAAATTATCACATGTAACATAAGAGTAGTTTTTTTCCATATTATATAAACTAAGATTTACGCCTTCAATGCTATGATATGTATTATCATTCCAATCATTTCTTTCCTACAAAAAAATAAGCTTATGTAAGTTATATTTTCATATGTGTTTTGGTATTTGGTCTTAAATAGAAACCAATTAAATGGATTCAAATGACTTTAATAATATATGAATTCAATTTTATAAATTAAAGATTTCTCATTTCATGGATTAGTTAATTGCATGTATATAATAATAGTTGGGGAGAAATTCATAAACTGCCATGTGGTTTACTCTTTTATTATTTACACTTATATTTGTTTTTTCTTATCAACACTATTAGTAATTGAACTAACTTACCCATTTGACCCATAGTTTACTTGCATAAAAAGTTCCTAATTAATTTGAGAGTGAATACAAGAATTTCTTGGTCCCTAACAAAAAATAAGGTTTCCATTTTAGTCTCTTACAAAAATAAATTAGTCTCGAGGTCCCTAACAAATTCAAAGTGGATCCATTTAGTTGAAATCGTGGTCCCTCACAAATTTAAAAAAGACCCATATTAGTCTCTCAAAAAGACTAAAATGGGTCCACTTTGAATTTCATAGGGACCAATCGACTAATTTTTTTTGCAAGGGACTAAAGTGAGAACCGTGTTTTTTTGTTAGGGACCCAAAAGGTATTTACTCTTAATTTGATATAAGGATTTTTGGTCACCAGTAACAATTTATTTCTTTTGTCAATGTAAAATTCAAAAATTTCCTTTTCAAAATAGTTCTTGCGGTTATTTTACCCTTGACCTCTGTCGCAAAAATTATCCAATTCTATGTATGTCATGAATTAAAAGGTGCTTATAGAATAAAAACTTACTTGATCACTTAACGAAAATGGAAGCTTATAAGAAGTAAAAGAAATAAGCAGAAAATTAACACACACAAAAAGTATGGTAAAAGGGATTCAAATTAAATTTTTTAAAAATTAATGTGCTATCAAAACCATTTTTGCAACAATTCTCCATATATATAGATCAAGTGTGTACACCCATCTAACATCAAATTATAATAGAACAAACACCTTTATGAAGGTTTAACTATTTCAATTCATAACTCTTTGTTTTTTAGTTACTGGATTGAAATTTCGTATGTTATATTTTTTATTCCAAATAAACAACCATTCAAATCTCAGAATGACATTCATCAGACACTCATAAGCTTATAAGTAACTATGAGTATCTTAATAATCCATGACAATCCTCTTATCTAGTAAATTGTATCAAAAAAGGAAGGACACATAACTAAATCATAAAAGCAGTTTGTTGCTAGTGAGCAAGATTTTTATATCAAATTAATTAGCCACTTTTTTATGCAGGTAAAATTGGCAAGTTAGTTTGATACAACACTAACTGATGAGGGGAACATAAAAGATGCAAGAGCTGGAGAAACAGAAGAAGAGAACCTTGGAGATATAAGAGAGCCAAGCATAGCAGAAAGGAAAGCAGTTAGAGAAAGAAGGAAGCCACTAAGATTTAGAGATACATTGTAAATAAAAGAAGTGTAACCGAAATAGCAAGGTGTTTAGTATAGGATGACGTGTAAGGGAAAGGGTAAATGTGTATCGATATAAATCAATTGCTTTGTACAGATGTCAAGTAACTGAAATAAGAATTGAATCATTTTTTTCTCTCACCTCTGAGTCTCTTCTCTCTTCTCACCCCTTTCTTCGTTTCTTCCTTCATAGATAGAGATAACCTCTATCAATTGGTGCTTTCATCCACGAACTATGGCACCAGAAACACGTAACAGATCCATCGATGATCGTTTGGAAAACACACAAGCTGAAGTAGACATCTTGAAGGAGCAGATGAACAAGCGTTTTCAAGAATTAGCATGTAAATTGGATGCAATTTTTGATAATTACAGAGAACAACCACCACCACACGGTTCCGCGACAACTTCCCACTCTGCATGCTCGCGCGATCATGCGGCAGCCAGGAATTTGCGACTCAAGGTTTCAAGGTACGACGGATTAAGCGACCCACAGGGTTGGATCTATAAAATCAATCAATTTTTTGATTTTTATGATATGGCTGAAGATCAGAGGTTGAAGATAACGCCCTTTTATTTTGAGGGGAAAGCATTAGCTTGGTTTCAGTGGGTGCACAAGAACACGGTGATTGATTCGTGGTCTGGGTTTTCTAAAGCTTTACAGAGCAGATTTGGGCCGTCCGAAATGGAAGATTATCAAGGGAAATTGACGAAATTGATTCAATCGGGAACGGTAATGGAGTATCAAGAGCAATTTGAGACAATTTCCAATCAGGTAGATGGATTGTCTGAATCCTTTCTTGTAAGTTGTTTTATTTCAGGATTGAAACCTGAAATTTTACATGATGTTTCCTCCTTTCGCCCAACGTCCTTAACCCATGCCATGTCCTTAGCAAAAATCCAAGAGTCCAAAATCCAATTAAAGAACAACCCCCCAAAATTACACTCTTCTTATCCTCCATTGTTACCCATACCTCTTCACCCTTCCAAAACAACCCAGAATACAAACCCAACCAAGACTGCTTATCCAGTTAACACTACAAATACACTCAAACCCGATTGGAAACGGCTAACACAAAGCCAAATTCAGGAACGCAGAGACAAAAATTTATGTTTCACTTGCGGAGACAAGTATTTTTTTGGTCATAAATGTAAGGCTTCTGTTCATGTGTTGATTGTGCCTGATGAAGAGGAAGTCGAAGAATTCCATTCACTAGTTGATTCTTCCCTTTCTCCTCCTGGAAATGATGTGGATGAGTCTATTACAACTATTCCTCAAATCAGTTTCCACGCGTTAGCAGGTGTGATTGTCCCTCAAACATTGCGATTTACAAGCTATATTGGTAAATCTGAGTTCTCATTGTTGGTGGATGGAGGGAGCACACATAATTTCATCCAACCTAAGCTGGTTTCTTCACTATCCTTACCTGTTACCAATGACAAACAGTTCGAAGTTATGGTGGGTAATGGGCAGACATTACATTGTCAAGGCTTCTGTCCTGCAGTTCCTGTCCAAATTCAGCACCATATTTTTTTGGTGGATTTCTATATCTTACCAGTTCAAGGAGCTGATATGGTCCTGGGAGTTCAGTGGCTGCAAGTACTTAGACCAGTTACCTTGGATTACAATAAGCTGACTATGGAGTTTCAATGGCATAAAGAAACTATCAAGCTTAAAGGGGAATCTCATACAGGTCCAATTTCTCTTAATCAATTTCGCAAGATACAGCAAACAGGACAAGTGGCATCCTTGTTTCATTTGAAGATGCTGGACACTATTTTTGATTCACCAACAGAGATTGCAATACCACAGGTACAACAACTCTTAGTAGAATTTGATGCACTTTTTCATGAACCTACAGACTTGCCTCCACATAGACAAATAGACCATGAAATTCACCTTGAACCCAACACACTGCCTGTAAATGTCAGACCGTATAGATATCCCCATTTTCAAAAAAATGAAATTGAAAAACAAGTTGCACAGATACTTGATTCTGGATTTATCAAACATAGCAATAGCCCTTTCTCATCTCCTGTCCTTTTAGTTAAAAAAAAAGATGGAACATGGAGATTTTGTATTGATTATAGGGCACTTAATAGCATTACCATCAAAGACAGATTCCCTATTCCCACTGTTGATGAGTTAATGGATGAGTTAGGAGGCTCTCAAATTTTTTCCAAGTTAGATTTAAGGGTTGGTTATCACCAAATTCTCCTTAAGCCAGATGATACACACAAAACAGCCTTTAGGACTCACCAAGGCCATTATGAGTTCTTGGTTATGCCTTTTGGGCTAACCAATGCTCCTTCTACATTTCAAGCCACAATGAACCACATACTCCAGCCCTATTTGCGCAAGTTTGTTGCTGTATTTTTTGATGATATACTTGTGTATAGTACTTCTATGGACTTGCACATACAACATTTAAAACAGGTCTTACATACTTTGCAAATTCACCAATTTTTTATCAAAAAAAGCAAGTGTTCTTTTGCTCAAAAGGAGGTTGAATATTTGGGACATATTGTCTCTTCCAATGGAATGAGTATGGATCAGAATAAGATAAAGGCCATCCTTGATTGGCCAGCTCCCAAAAATGTCAAGCAGCTACGCGGTTTTCTTGGCCTCGCAGGTTACTACAGAAAATTTGTTCAAGGATATGCAACCATTGCAGCTCCTTTAACATATTTACTTAAACATGATGCTTTTAATTGGTCCCCAACTGCTCAAACAGCCTTGGAAAGTCTAAAGGCAGCCATGGTTAGTGCTCCAGTGTTAGCTTTTCCAGACTTTGATCAAGACTTCGTTGTTGAAACTGATGCATCTGACTTGGGTGTGGGTGCTGTCCTTCTTCAACAAGACCATCCACTTGCTTATTTTAGCAAGAAATTGTCATTGAAAATGCAGAGAGCAGCAGCATATGTGAGAGAATTATATGCAATAACAGAGGCAGTGAAGAAATGGAGACAGTATTTGCTTGGCAGACGATTTCTCATTAGAACCGATCAAAAGAGTTTAAAGGCTCTCTTGGACCAAGTTATCCAAACTCCAGAGCAGCAGTATTACCTCACCAAACTCTTGGGATTCCAATATACAATAGTCTACAAACCAGGCAAGGAAAATCGTGCAGCTGATGCCTTATCAAGACAGCCTGATATCATGAGTTTCATGGCCCTTTCAGTACACCAATTTGATATTTTGGATGAATTACGGGAAGAGAATCTACATTCTGCATTTTTCCAGCAACACCATCAACTTTTAACAAACTCCAACAGTGCAGATCATGGCTTGGAAATCAGAGATGGATTAGTATTAAAAAAAGGGAAATTGCTCCTTGATCCTCACTCACCTTTGATTGATAAGGTTATGAAGGAGTGCCATTCCACACTGACTGGTGGTCATTTCAGCATACAAAAGACAGTTGCTAGAGCTTCTACAAGCTTCCTCTGGCTCGGCATTCACAAGGATATTAAGAGGTATATTAACTCTTGTATAGTTTGTCAACAAGTTAAGGTTCCCACTCAGAAACCTGCAGGCCTTCTGCAACCAATTTCAATACCTGAGAGAGTGTGGGAAGACCTCTCCATGGACTTCATCATTGGCCTTCCTAACTCCTATGGGCACACAGCAATCTTGGTAGTGGTTGATAGACTTTCCAAGATGGCACACTTTGGAGCCTTGCCAAAAAAATTTAATGCTGTGAAGGTGGCCACTCTTTTTATAGATATGGTATGTAAACTCCATGGCATTCCAAAGTCTCTCATCTCAGATAGAGACCCCATATTCCTTAGTACATTTTGGATGGAATTGTTTGAGCTAAATGGAACAAGTTTGAAAAGATCCACTGCATACCATCCACAATCGGATGGTCAATCCGAAGTAGTGAATCGAGTATTGGAACAGTTCTTGCGATGCTTTGTAGCTGAGTCTCCTAAGCACTGGTTCAGATTGATAGCTTGGGCAGAATTATGTTACAATACTGCATCTCATGCAGCAACTGGCATGTCCCCCTTCAAAATTGTATATGGTCGTGACCCTCCTGGAATACTAGACTACATTCCCACAACAGCCACAACACCTAAGGTGGACACATTATTGACTGATAGGCAACTGCTGCTACAACAGCTCAAGAGTAACTTACAAAAAGCCCAGCAGCTCATGAAACATCAAGCAGACAGCCATAGAAGGGATGTTCATTACAAACCTGGTACATTGGTGTGGGTTCGCCTTCATCCCTATAGACAACAATCACTTGCTGCCCGTATTTCCAATAAACTTGGGTACAAGTACTTTGGACCCTATCCTATTAAGAAAAGAGTGGGAAAGGTTGCTTACAAACTCACCTTACCTGCCTCAGCCAAGATCCACCATACTTTCCATGTGTCACTCCTCAAATCGTTTCAAGGGGACCATGATATCTCTCCATTTCCCTTGCCAGAGTTATTTACTGGTGGTTTGCCTGTTATGCAGCCTAAACAAGTGTTAGCCTCTCGACAACATCAGGATGGTACAATTGAAGCTTTGATATTATGGGAGGGAATGCCTGCTGAACAGACTTCATGAGAAGGTGTAGCAGAACTCCAATAGCAGTTTCCTAACTTCAACCTTGAGGACAAGGTTGTTTTCAATGGTGGGAGTATTGATACAACACTAACTGATGAGGGGAAAATAAAAGATGCAAGAGCTGGAGAAACAGAAGAAGAGAACCTTGGAGATATAAGAGAGCCAAGCATAGCAGAAAGGAAAACAGTTAGAGAAAGAAGGAAGCCACTAAGATTTAGAGATACATTGTAAATAAAAGAAGTGTAACCGAAATAGCAAGGTGTTTAGTATAGGATGACGTGTAAGGGAAAGGGTAAATGTGTATCGATATAAATCAATTGCTTTGTACATATGTCAAGTAACTGAAATAAGAATTGAATCATTTTTCTCTCACCTCTGAGTCTCTTCTCTCTTCTCACCCCTTTCTTCGTTTCTTCCTTCATAGATAGAGATAACCTCTATCATAGTTCAATTACTAATTATGTTAAAGCTGAACTTGGACGGAAAAAAATCACAGAAGGTAATCGACAAGAAAAAAAGCATAGGGGTGTAAGTGATAAAAGAATAAATTATAAAAGGTTTTTTTAACTTTTCCCTAATATTTAATTTGACATAAAAAGGATTGATTTCATCTAATAGCATATCGACTCAATTCAAAATTTTCTAATTTTAAATTTTATAATTATGTTTTTCTTTTCTTTTTTTATCTTTTTCATTTTGATGGTAAGCTTCTATCTTTTATTCATTCTATTTAAGTAACTTTTATTTTTATTTTTTTAATTTGTAGCTTACTTACTAGTTACTAGCGTTGCTTTACTGCTTCTACATTTTTCAGCCTATTGAGATGTCGCAAAATGCTTGTTATTATTGAATGTCCACCCTCACTTCCCCATGCATCCTACCAAAATCCTCCAACCAAACACCACCTAAAGAATGGGTTTCAATTTTCAAGAGGAAGAAAAGGAACTCTACTAGGACTCATTGATTCAAATGTTAAAATTAAATGTCATTCCTTTGAATTCATTGACTAGTTGATTAATAATATTTGGTTTGAAATATAACGGATTTATTGCATCTAATAATATATGAATTCAAGTCAAAAATCTCAAATTTTAAAATACAAAATATTCACACTATATAAGTATTCTCTAGTTTTTTTCATTCATTCACGTTAGATTTTTTTGAGTACGATTTCATTTTTCTCATTTTGGTTCAATTCATATTTTTGGTTTAAGAATTTTACCCTTTTATTTCACTTTATCTTCTTTTAATGACCTTTTTTTCTATATATTTTTGTAGTATTTCATATCTAAAGCTTGCTTAATGGTGCTGTTTTTTTGCTTTTACATTTCAGCCTATTAAGATAACGCGGCTTAAAGAAGGGGTATGCGAAAGAGGAGGCCGTCCTAGGATAATTTTCATGTTTTTTATTTTTATTTTGAGGGTACATTATTTTTATATTATATAATATAGACAGCTAATAACGTTTAATATCCCACATACTAATTTTAGTAATCATATATATATATATATATATATGATCAGAATCATTTTACACTAGTGTAAGTTATATACTTAATCTTGTTCATTGATCTCACTTATATCTAAGGGTTTTAATTTTTTAGTAATGTGAACCATTAGATACAAGTGGATCAATGGTTAAGATTGAGTGTTAGACTTTTAACTCTTGCCGGCGCAAGAATATACTGCCTCATTTATATATATATATATATATATATATATATATATATATATATATATATATATATATATGCAGAAAATCTGAACCGTTAGATGCAGAAAATCAATGGTTAAGATTTGGTGTAAGACTTATTATTCTTACACCGGTGTAAGATGATCCTGCCCCATATATATATATATATATATATATATATATATATATATATATATATAGTATTTTGGACAACTTAAAATTATTTTAAAAAATTGATACCACAAATTGTTATGGATTCATATATGAGACCCATTTATTACTAAGCCCAATAAGGGACAATTCAAATATAAATCAGATTTAATCAAAGAAGATATCCATCAAGGATATCAATTCTAATACGACAACATAGTACATGGGTTTGGGCCGCTCGGAAGTAAACTCTAAAAATAAAAGGTAAAGCTGACAGGTACTTTACGTTCTCTCTTTTACTGTTATGCTGTTATTGTGCACACACACGACCTCTTTGGCGAAAGCTATCTATTATTTTTCTTCTGTACACAGTGATCTGCTTGACTTAAGGGTATCTAACTCATAAATACCTTAGAGAGACACCTAGATCTAAAAGTTACATACTAGCTTATTGAGCTAGACATCTATGTCTTGAGGACAAAACACAAATTATATTAAGTTGGTATATTTTAGATAAATTAAATTGCAGAAGAAAAAATTATCCATCTATATTAGGGATTATAAAGAAGAAATATTAAAAATTTACAAAGAAGATTTACATAATTAATTTAAAAGATTTGAATTTAAATTTTAACGTAATTTTTTATACAACAATAATATTGAGATTTAAATCTATAACTTCATACAAATTATTTAAATTTCTTATCATAATTAGTCCATTCCTTAAAACTTATAACAGAATTTAAAAATCACGTACGTCAACTACCAAATAAATAAATAAAAAATCACGTACGTCACTCTATAACAAAAAAGAATATATTAAGATTTAACTCTATACTTATGAATTGTAATTTATTATACAAGAATGAATAAGTGAAACCTTTAAAAAAAATTGTGCTTTTTATTCACAAATTAAACATTTAATAGCCGAAATATTTTTGGAATCCAATACACTTCGATGATTTATTTTGCAACTTGATATTTGATGAAAAATAATGGAAAATAACATGACTATTTTGTCGAAAGTTAAATGATTGGTTATTTTTTTTTATCATTTTACTTTATTATTTAATCTTATCATTCCAAAATTTAATTTTAATAAAAATAATAATTAAAAACCATAAAAATAATATTTATATATATATATATATATATATATATATATATATATATATAATCAAAGAAAGGGCTCTTCTAAACCCATTTTCTCCGTTCTCAATACTGCACTTATTATGAGGAGCATCTATCCCTTAATAGCTTTTTAATCGAATTAATATATTCCTCAATTTTTTCAATTGTTATAACTAAAATCTTTTGTTAATTTTTTTCTACTTAAAAAATTGTTAATTTTTTTTTTTAACTTAAAAATCTCTACCAACTGAACTGATCGAACTATTTTAGATTATTTTTCATTCAAAACTCAAAAACTAAAATACTGTTATAAAATATATATTTTAATATGTGGATGATATTTAATCTCTCAAATGCCTCATGGTGTGTGGATGATCCTTTGGTTGCTCATGGCTTTTGATATACTATGTAACCACCACATTAATAATGTACTCAAGTGTACTCATTCCTTCATCATGTTTAAAGTCCTATATAAAAGGACATGACTCTTGTAGGAATTCTCATGATCAATGTATAATAAAATTTCTGCAATACTTTCATACTTACTCTCTTATTTCTTTTCACTTATTTTTTTTTATTTTATAACAAAAATTATATTTCACCAAAAATATAAAATCCCCAACTATTTGAATAAATTTTTTTTAAGGATTTACTTTTTAGATAAAAAAAAATTGAAAGAAGGATTTGACTGTACATAGTAGTTAAAATAATTAAGGAGTGCTTACCAAAAAAAAATTAATTAAAAGCTCGTTTGGTATATATGATAGGATAAGAACAAATAAAATAAAAGAGTTGTTTAACTAAATTATATTTTCTAGCAGTAATATTATTAGCTTCAACTAAGAGTAGACTTCTAAAATCAGGAAACAAATCATGAAACATTCATGTAAGATTCTGATCTAATGGTATTGGAAAGTTATACGTAAAGATAGACAAAAAAAAAATAATAGGTAGAATATCCTATACTTTGTTATTGTAGATATATTTTATCAATGGAAAGATCATAGTTACATCAATTTAAGCTCATCACTTGTAACTGCTGTTTTATCAAAATATAATTTAATTTTTAATCAGATATTATCAACAGTAATTTAAAGTTAGTTAATTTTGAAAGTAGCAACAACAAATCCGAGGAATATTATTCTAGTTTCCGAGGAATATTACTTCAGTTACCTACTAAATTGGACTTTGGAATTTATAAATAGGAGTAATACTATTGTAACTGCCTATCACGTTGGACTTTGTAATTTGTGAACACTGAAGAGTGAGTGAAGAAGAATCACAATCAGAATCGAGATGTCTTCTTCGCCCAGTAAGCTCCACCCCACATAATATGTTCTTCGGGAATCATGATTTTGTTCTTTGATGTGTTCTCTTTAAATTCCCAAGTTTTTTTTTTTTTTTCATAAATTTTTTTGGTTACCATTGTATTTACTTTCTCCGTTAGCCTTTACCTTTATTATCATTATTATAATATATGGACTTTTGTATCTGTTTCCTTTGGGTGAGAATGTGGCATAAAACGAAGTTTTTTGGGTTCTTAATCAATCGATAGTTCATTGACTCATTGTCATTCATTTAGCTGTTGAATGGATCATGGGAGTTGGGACCCAACAACTTCCTTTAATTTTGGGTATTCACTAACTACTCAAAAGGTTAAATGGTAGGGTATGTTGAATGGACTAATTACTTAAATTTTGGGAATTGACTAATTTGGCTTTTTCAACTATAGAATTTTTTTTTATATTTATAATATAATAGTGTATTGGTTCGGGATAAAAGTGATGTTCACTTTTACTGCTTAGTTTTAATTTAGCAAACGACAAGTTAAGGAATGTGTCAGCTGGTTTAAATTCTCATAAAAAAAATGTATTATGTGTATGTTTGTCGTTATGTGTATGTTTGTCGTTTAATCTGATTGGTAATTCCTGCATTTCCCCAGTGGGAGGAAGGAAGAGAAGTTTGATTTACAAAGCAAACAGCTTTGGTATTCCTCTCAAAATTTTCTTATGTATGAACCTTAAGCCCATGTCAAACTTATATAAATTTATGGATTGCTCTTGAGGATTCTATATGATTAGCACTCATGATAAGCATGAAAGGACTTAAAATTGGTGGTAATGTTAACCTCGTGTTTGATTTTCATGCCTTAAAATGTTCCTCTTGCTGTTATGAGTGTCTGATTTTCTGGGATGTATTCCTCTTGCCTTAAAATGTTCCTCATGCCTTAAAAAGTATCTATATATATAAATGAACTTTGAATCCTTATTAGGTTTCACTATCTAATAAAAAATAAAGCCTGAAAAGGGTATTCGTGATTCTCATATCTTGGTTTAATAATTCTAAAATTAACAGGTTTTGCACTTTTGGTATTTCTATTGCTGGTTATTGGGTGTACTGCAAGGCCTTTGTATCAACTCCCTAGCAAAGGTGATTTCAATAGTAGTCAGCTTCTACAAACTTTTCGCCCATATAACATTGCACATCGAGGGTCAAATGGCGAGTTTCCTGAAGAAACGGGTCCTGCATACATGGTGAATAAACACATACTTCTCTTTTGGAAATTTTACATTCTTTTCTAATTCTTTTTATATATATATATATGGTTTGAAAATTGACCAAAATCATGTAAACAAAAAAAATAGCATCAAAACTTTACCACACTTTTCTTATCTGTTGACTGTACAATGAATAGCTCAAAGCTTTTTTTTAGTTGTATTCTATTTTTCAAACCTCCCCAGATGCCAGAGAGGGCAAGTCTTGCAATAAAATCGCTCTTTCTGACCAAAAGGACACGGATTCGAATATTGAAAATAATTTCTTTTTGAAAAAAATACAAAAGATAAGGCTGTATATATAATTTACTCTCATTCCTATCCCGCAAGTTGTGGAGGCTTGTGCACGGGGTTTTGCTCCGAATGAAAATCATGTACAAACTATTAGATACTGAAAGGTAATTGTATAGATATGATAATGAGTATCATTTTCAAACTAAGGTTATACTTGACTAAGAATGAATATCTCTTGCAGAGAGCTATCGAAGAAGGTGCAGACTTCATTGAAACTGATATCTTATCTACCAAAGATGGTTTTCTTATATGCCACCATGATGTTAACCTCGATGATACAACTGATGTTGCAAAATACAAAGAGTTTTCAGATCGTAAAAGGACGTATGAAGTCCAAGGGGTCAATATGACTGGCTTTTTTACTGGTATCATTCTTTGTTCAGCTTCGTTACAAATTTCCTACATGAACTCTCTTTAAGCATGTTTTATTGCTGATGTTTTTACTTCCTATTACCTAAATGCATAAGCATGAAGTGTATCTTGAATTCTTGTTCTCCATATGTCTTTTCACTCCCTTTTTGGCATCTAAAAAATTTTAGTTCTCTTTGAAGGAAACTAATTTGCTAAAATAGTTATACATTTGAAAGAATCTTATGTCAAGTTCTCAATTTGTACATGTGCAGTCGATTTCACATTAAAGGAATTGAGGACGTTGGGAGCGACTCAGAGGTTTAGCTTCAGGGATCAACAGTATAATGGTTAGTTCCTTCTTACAATTAGCAGCTTCTTCTTTAATTACATTTCATTTTCTCTTGTTTGTTTGGCTGGTTAATGCCTTGGTTTTTGAACTATTCTGTCATCAAAGTTCACTTAAATGGTACTTCTAAAACCATGATAAATGGAACTTTTATTCATGACAGTTTTAATATATATATTGATTTAAAGAATTGTGGAACTAATGCTCTTCTTCTTTTTTTCATGAATTTTTTATATGATTACTGCAGAAATTATTATT
This sequence comes from Gastrolobium bilobum, assembly GCF_033153095.1. Taxonomy (NCBI): domain Eukaryota; kingdom Viridiplantae; phylum Streptophyta; class Magnoliopsida; order Fabales; family Fabaceae; genus Gastrolobium; species Gastrolobium bilobum. The sequence continues at coordinate 93,743 of NW_026898529.1, forward strand.
ATTTTGGCACATACAAAAGTAGCTAACTATAAGTCTATCTTTTCGTTGGAATTTCTTTCAGGAAAATATCCAATAATCACTTTTGAAGAGTACATATCCATTGCTTTGGATGCGCCCAGAGTTGTTGGAATATATCCTGAGATAAAGAATCCAGTATTTGTCAATCAGCATGTGAGTATTTCTCCCTGAAATGCAACCAATTACTAAGTAACCATTGGCCAGATAGAAGAAAACTTGTAGCAACAATGATAAACCAATATAAGTTGCCCAAGAAGACAGAACTATAGATTTATCTTTCGTCTAACATTAGTATATATTAGAATCCACTATTTTTATTTTACATTTGTATCTAATGTTTTGTGTTGATGGCATCATCATGTAAAATTAATGAAATAAACCAACCATATTGTCTTTAAATCAATGATAATGACTCAGATGATATCGTTTGAAGTTTCTACTGATGCACATTGCATTATGAACAAAATTATTTTTATCAACCTGTTAGAATGTTTCAGGAAAAATCCTACAAGTTCACGCTTAACAAATTGGTCTTACTAGTTACCTTTATCATCTTTTAGACAATTTCTTTTCTAGAATGTTTGAGCTTTCTGTTTAACTAAGTTGATACAATATTTCAACAGGTGAAATGGTCAGATGGTAAAAGATTCGAGGACAAGTTTGTGGAGATGCTTCAGAAATATGGATACAAGGGTCCATACATGTCGAAAGATTGGTTGAAACAACCTGCATTTATTCAGTCATTTGATCCATCTTCACTTGTGTATATATCAAACCAAACAGACTTGCCTAAGCTTTTCTTAATTGATGATGTTACAATTCGAACAGAAGACACTAATCAGGTATGTTTTACCCCTGATGTAGCCTTCCTGAGGCTGCATAAGGATTATTGAATTTCTTTTGCTCTATGTAAATTCTTGGAAACAAAAGGATCTTTCTTATGTTTATGAAAATAATGATTAAAATTTTAGTAGTCTTTGGAGTTTGGACCACAAAATCACACAAAAAAAAAAAATGTATACTTATCTATAATAGATTGGTCCAAAAAAATCACACTATGTAAGTACTATATATATATATATATAGGGACATGATCCGTTTACAAATTTTTTGGAATTTTTTCACAAATTACAATATAATCTTCCGGAAGAACATAGTGTAATTTGTGAAAGTTTGTATTCTTCCGAGAGAATATAATGTAGTTTGTAAACAAAAAAGTTTGTAAATATAACCTGCTTCGTATATATATATATATATATATATATATATATATATATATATATATATATATATATATATATATTTATATTTTTTTGAGATATTCTAATCGGTTCATCGTTTTGTGATTAGTCCGATTCGGGACAAGTCTTGAGATCAAAGCTTTAAACCCCTTCCAGAAGAAATACTGGGAAGGAACAAATACATACTTTCACTCCCACCTGCTCAGTTTTCTAGCACCAAGTGAGCGCTATTATAATTTGAAGGAGTGTCTTGTCACAACAGTTGGTGTTGTCGCCGTGTGATCCAGAGATCACTAATTAACTAGCCTCTTGCAAATACAAAGAAAGACTTCCTATTATAGACCCACATAATAGGCCTGACCTTTCTCTGAACCTTACGCGTGAACCTTACGCGTGGCCAAAGATTTATAACATCATATTACCCTTTTTTATATGTATTATTTAATTTATTTTAAAAGAAATACCATCTCCATTTGGGATTTTTTTTTATACTCTAGGAGTATAAAAAAAATTTGTGCTCCTTTTGCTTTATACCCCTCTCTTCTCTTATATTTTCTCCTTATTCCCTTTTATTTTTTCATTTTTGGAACGGACCAACCCCGGATCACATTAGAAGCGCTCCTCCATTGATGTTATGCAATGTTTTTTCCAATTATAATTTGACTAATCCAAATCCTAACATAATTATTATGTGCAGTCATATGCCGAAATTACATCTGATAGATACTTTGACTACATAAAGCAATATGTGGTGGGAATTGGACCCTGGAAGGACACAGTAGTACCTGTTGTAGATAACTATTTGCAAACTCCTACTGATCTTGTTTCCAGGGCTCATGCACATAATCTGCAGGTAACCCTTCTTCTCTAAAGCTTGTTTTCTAGGTCTCCAAAATATATCAGTGTCTCCACATGAATTTTTTTTTCTCCCATTGTTGGACTTTATTAAAGCTATAAGTTGGGACTATCTCCTTAATACTTTCTTGGATAGACTGAAGAGCTAATAAATAACAACATGAATTGCTCTTATCAATGCAGGTGCACCCATATACATATCGAAATGAGAACCAGTTTTTGCACTTCAACTTTAATGGAGACCCATTTGCAGAGTATGATTACTGGATCAACAAGATAGGAGTTGATGGTTTGTTTACAGACTTCACTGGTAGCCTTCATCAATTTCAGGAATGGACCTCCCCCAAACCTTGAATATGATGGTCATGATAGCACTGCGTCAAATTTGTTGCATGAAATTTCCTCCTATGGATCATAAGTTGAGCACAACAGAGCAGTGTGTAGAGACAGTAGTAGTATTATATTTTGTTTTCATTTAGTAGTTTTAGGAGTTTGCCTCTTCTAAGAACAAGGAGCATTTTTTTGTTTTTTTAAGTTAATGAATAGACTTTAGCATTACTCCCTGTCTTTTCATGGAAAATTAGGATTATTGAGTGCACATCTTCTAGGCACAATTGCCCAAAAAATAAAGAAGTAAACATAGGTCTGTTTTTGTCATTGTTTCTACAAGAAATTTCAATTTTTTTTTTTTTTGGAATTACTCTACCCTAAACTTCCCTCGATATCCCCACAAGCTTTAACTCATCCCAAAGGTAACGTGTGATGCTAGAACCCAAGCCCTTTTCTTTAAAGAAATTTCAGTTTTGGATGCTAAGAAACTCAACCACTACTTTTAAACAGAAGGCTTCTTGATGATTAATCCATATAAACTCTGAAACTTCTGGGGGAATGGGACCTTCAATGTCACCAGCATCTTTTCAATAACTAATCTAACTGAAACACAAGTTTGGAATAACTCGTTGTATGTGTTGGTTGTATGTTGTTACTTAATGCTTGCTTGTTGTATAGATAATAACAATATCCTGAATGCAACTTTTTTTTTCTAGTAGAGACTATGGTAGTGTAAAGGACATAGTAAAATATGAATCATTAACTTTCATTTTCTGTTACAATGTAATTTAGTAGTAATAAATCGACTTCGATGTAAATATACAATAGGAGGAGAGGATAAATAGAAAATCAAAGACAAATCATAAGATGTGTAAGTGTAAGCCTTTTTTTTTCTTTCTAATAAGACAAAATTTTCTTGCTTCTTAATTAGTTCTTTGCTTTTGGTATGGTCCAATTCGAAGGAAAATTCAAATACTCAATATATATTCCAATTTTTGAAATAAATATATCACTCTCTATAGATTTTCTGAGTTTGGTATAATAAAATTAGCTGTGAAAATTTCAAGAATGAGTTTTTCATCCTCAGAACACCGAACTTTCCCTTGATGAGTGAGTAGCTATTCCAATAGTTTTATGGTTCAGTTGATTTACTAAAACTCTTTTTCATTGACATTTCTAATGAGTGTCTTCTCATTCACTTATCATTGGGTGGATATGTTAATGAAAGATTTTTTGTACATGACTAATCATGTGAAAACATGCCAAAGGACAATGAAATAAATTAGAGTAATTAAACCACTGCTATTACCCAAGAGTTGTTGATCAAGAGACGAACTAGCTAGACCCGAGAATTTCACCTTCTCATTTATTAGTCAAGGAGCATGCATTTTTACACACGGAAGTAGTTAGCAGCCAGAACTCGCCCTTTAAACGCAAAAGATTTTGTGCTACTATCTGAATGGTGAAAATGGTCATGAGAATATTAGAAAGCCTATTGGAGCGGGTTGCCCCATCAGCAATTGTCAAATCCTCTTTACTCATGTTCTGAGGTGAAAGAGGTAGCATGATCCCCTGGATGCTCCATTACGTGTACCTTGAGGATTTTGTATTCTGAATATATTTTAATAGATTCACCACTTCGTGACTAGTCCGATTGGGGATAGGTTTTGAAAACAAGCTTTAGAGAAGAAAAACTATGTGAAAAACTATGTTCAATATATTCAATCGATTCAGATCCAAGAGCTGTTTGGCGCAAGTCTCGGTGCTTCTTCAGATTCAGCTCTTCTTCATCTCTTCTTCATTTAGATTTTGCTTTGCAGTTTGTTGATATTGAACATATTCATGCACTGTTGAATTTTCTGAAATATTATGGAAGGTTTCAATTCGTTTGTGAATTTGTATTCTGAATCCATGGAAAACTAAATTTCTGAACCTGGTTTGAATGAACAAATAAACACCTTATAGTTTAATGTGAATCTCGTTAAGAATCTTTGTCAATTTGTTCAAGGAATTTTTAATGAACATTTCTCTTCATCTATGGCCAATTTGAACGAGGATAATTAGGATTGAATGTTGGAAAAACAACTTTTGGAGATTCCTTGTGTCGGCTAGAATAGGAATAATCAATCAACTTAGACCTAGGTTATTAAAGACGTTTGAGAGTGGATGACATTAATAATGTGTTTCATGACCAAAGGAATGTTCTGTCACTAGAAAATGTAGAATCGTTGTAGCGGACTAATTAGTTGATAAATGTGTTGTAGCAGATTCTGGAAATTTAGTGAAAAACAAGGTATTTGAAAGTAATTCGGATATGGAGTTTTATTAATCAGTAAAAAAAATTCTCTGTAAGTCAGTAGTTTAATTTCTGCATCATATCAGATTTTACTTAGATCAATTGCTTTCCTTTATCTTAGTTCATGATACTTCAATTGATTATTGAAAAGTTTATTAAATACACTGTCATATAAATCCTCGAGAAAACGATCACTCACTCTCACACACTCTATTACTTGTTGATCGTGTATACTTGCATGCGTAATAATTCTCTGTCTTATTATTCATAATCTTACATTGGAGATTTACAAATAATAGGCGTGAGAGAATGAGAAAATGATTTTTCAAGTGTAAGATTTTGACTTTTCTTAATGCTGACATTTTGATTGTTGTCCTGTTACATTACATGGGTGTTAGGGCCTTGCATACACCAAATCACAAATCTTCATTTTGTTTAAAGTTTGTACACAACTCTGGTCCCAACATAATTAGACAATATCGCCATTGGTTTGTGTTGTAAATAATAGTTTAGAATAGTAGTATAAAAGTCTCATATCATGTATATCTCTTTGTATTTTCTTTCTTTTAAGTTATATAATAGAGTATCCGCTGTGTAGTTGAGACACACGGATTACGTATAAATCTCCTTGTTCCTGATATTCACATGGTATCTAAAGCCTAACAAGATCCGCATCTTTCCGGTAGACCCACTGTCTACCGAGTAAAAATCTTCCCGGAAACTGTCACCGTCGTCAGTTTTCAGCCATCGTCTGCCACCACCGTCCTTCACCGAAAAAGTTTTTCGGCGGCCGTTCTGATTAAAAAGTACATCAACGGACTTAGAAGAAGTCGATCTACCCAACGCCGCCAATTGTTAATGCTAATCTACCCAAGACCGTCATCAGATGTTGCCAGCGCCGTGGACCACTTATTTGACTGCCGTTGACCGCTGTAAGAACCCACACCGTTAATTAAGGAAATTAATCAGTTAATTATGAGTTTAATGAGATAATTCCATAATTGACCCTAATAATTATTATGAGGCTCTAATAATTATAGTAAGTGAGTAAGAATGCTGAAAGTCGCTTTTCTGACGAAAAGTGCAGATACCTGTTCTGCTAGTCGGTATAAATGCGTACCGAAAAAGTATCCCAGAAAATTATAATAAGTGCATGATAATTCCTAGAATAATATATAGGACTTGTAAAATGAGTTTCAAGTTAAAATAATGAGAACTGGTGCCAGAAACTAGTACTGGCTATGAAAAGCGCGTACCGAAAAGGTGCTCTGAAAAATATGATAAAAATATGATAATTCTTGTAAAATTGAGTAGGTTAAGAATCCAAAGTTTGGGATTAAAATGCTAAGCGTAGCAATTAAAGTTAATACTGTGTGTTTTAAGCTTAAGTGGTTATATATACGTTAGTTGCACACAACCCTAGGCTGATCTTTAGCCTTTTGTGTGTGGGTTTTTGTGTGTGCTGGTCAGCCTCTTGGTGCCTTGCTTTCTCTTCACCATTTCTTCATGGAAAACCTCCAAAGTCTTCTCTTTTCCTTTGATTCTTCTCCTTCTTTCTTAGTAAACACTTGGTAGAGTGGTGTGGGAGGGTGAGTCAGCCACCTTTTGAGTTGGTGTTTCTGTTTTGAGGTAGGGAGAGTGTTGGCTTGGTGGTTGGAGCTTGGTCTTGGTGGTGAGGGCTTCAAGTGGTGATCTTTGTGAAGAAAGGAACCACCTTGAAGTGTATTTTCGTGCACCCTTTGTGTCAGCACCTTGGAGCTGTAGTCTGAGCTCCAAGAGCACCCATAGTTACTGCCTTGAAGCTTGGGTAAGTTGTACCACCTTTGTTCTTGAGTTTTAATGCTTAAAAGAGATGTCTTGGCATGTTTAATGAGTTAAACAAGTAACCAACTGGTATGTGGACATAAAAGAGTATAAAAATGCATGCTTTAATGTTTGGAAGTGATAAAAATGGAACCTTGGAAGGATATCTTCGCGAAATGCAGAAACTGCATTCTGTCGCGAAATATGCGGATATTTCCAGTGAGATATCCGGATATTGGATATCCTGATATTTCGAGTGGGATATCCGGATATGGGATATCCTGATATTTCCAGTGAGATATTCGGATATGGGATATCCTGATATTTCGAGTGAGATATCCGGATATTGGATATCCTGATATTTCCAGTGAGATATTCGGATATGGGATATCCTGATATTTCGAGTGAGATATCCGGATATGGGATATCCTGATATTTCGAGTCAGATATCCGGATATGGGATATCCTGATATTTCGAGTAAGATATCCTGATATTTCCAGTGAGATATCCGGATATTCTGGGATTTCGAAGAAGAATAGCGTACTGTTCATCCAGAATTGATGTTTGGGAGTTTGTGTGTAACATCCCGCCTAATTAGGAACCTATTTAAATTACAATTAGGAATGGGGTAGAGTATTTGCCTTCGGATTGTATAAATGTTTGCTTTAGAGCCATGAAAGGTGCATACCTATTTAGGGCATGTGAAGTTCTAGTTATAAGTATAGGAATAATTTAATTATTACTTAAGAAAGCATGTGTGGCAATCCGAATTATATGTAATCTCGTTTGTGCTTCGATTTCTTTGGTTACTAGGATGGAATTACTAGGGAGTTAGGAAAAATTTATTTGAATTATGATAAGTGAGCATTTATTTGAAATAGGTGAAATCTTAGTTGGAAGATGTGGAAATAAATTAATAAGAAACATATTGATAGATTAAAAATATTTGAAAGGACTTGGAGAATTTTTAATTAATAAGTTAGATTATAAGTTAGTAGACTAATGGACTAGGATATTTTTTTGGACTCAAGCCATGAGTGGGCCGAAGCCTTAGGGCTTAGGGAATGAATCGGATTTAGCCCAACCATGTATTTCTCCTTATCTCATCTTAAGAAATTCCAACAAGGTAGCTTTCTATTGATTAGTGATCCCCACATGGCTAAGACCTCATCATCCATTCTCACCTTCTCTCCACTTGTGCGCCTAGGATAGACAAAAAGAAAAACAAATTCTGAATAAGTTATCTCTAAAGTAACCAAGTCAGCCAATCCTTCCTCTCATGCGCTTGGAAGAATAAAAAAGCAAACTGATTGCTTGTGTTGGTAGCTTAAGTATTCAGTTTTTCCTATATGCACCCAATGAACCAAAAGAGGTCAGCTTGCATGCCCTTTGATTGGGCAAAGATGCCACACACCCCTCACCTTTTGTGCACCCTTACTGAGAAAGAACCTAGGCTGTTTTCTGATTTAGTTTGCTTTCAAATCAGCTCCATAAACCTCCTATCCTTTCATTCCTCATGCGCCAATGTGTAGAAGAAGAACTAGTTTTTATCTCATGAAAACTCAGCCACACCACTTCCTTTTTTTTTTTACGCCAAAACCGTGACCCTCTTCCAAGAACTCCATCACCTTAGTTGCTAAAGTAACATTACTCCTTCCTCTTCTCCTACCCCAAAACCGAGAGCTCCATGAGCAAGAAACAAAGATAGTGCAGCGTTTTCTTCTCATCTCCTTTGTTGGCCGAAGAGTTACTTCCAAGGAAGTGAGTTGTTACTCTCCTCTTATCATTTTCTATCCTAAGTTTAGTCCTAATAGGATTCTGTTTTGTTGCATGCGCAAGGTTTTGTGTTGGGAAGTCTCTACCTCCATTGTACATTGCTAGGCTTGTACGTTTGTAAACCTTGGAGGGAGGAAGCTCACTGTTTTCGAGTTGAGCTCTTGGGAGTGGACAAAGAAACCGTAAGTAATCTTCTCTCACTTTGTGTTTTTGTTGTACGGTCCTAGAGGATGTTTAGGAGAGTTGATTATCCTTTTGTTTATTAAGAACCTTGACCGTTTAATGCATGCGCCGCTCCTAGCAAGTTGTGACTAGAAAATTATCTCTGTAACCGTTAGGTGATGCCCTAGAAATAGATTCAATTAATAAAAAAATTGTATGTGCTTTATGTTATGGGCAGAATGTTGAAGGCTTTTATTGTCTCTTTTGTGCTTTAGGAATATTATGTAAATAAAGCTCTTAGGCTCCTATTGAAGGGTAGTAGCCATCCCTCATGTTTAGAGTTCACCGTTAATGTTGGGAAATTTGAGAAAGCATGCTGTTTGTAGCGCACTCGGGGAGCTAGAATGAAACTTTGATTAAAAATCCTTAATTGTGTTTTAAAGCTAAAACCGATTCTGTTTTGAGTAAGACCTTGGGTTTTATTCATGTTTAATCATTGGTGAAAATTAAATTGAAGGCAGAATGCTATTAGGAAAGAAACCTTGATAGGAACCAATTGGATGTTTGTGCTATTTAAAGTTTATAAACTTAGGTGTAATCAGGAACTTTAAACCGAATTGGAACCTGAAATTTTGTATGAAAAGAACCATAAAAACCGAATTGGTATATGTTGGGAACTTAGGATTTTATTATGATAATATGTTATTAAATAATGGGAAGGCAGAAATTGGTGATGCACAAGAAGCATGGTAAATCGAATGAAATACAAGAATAAAGAGGCATGCGAATTTCGTATAAATAGTATGTAACATGAATGAAGTTCTGATTTATTGTACCATTGATTAGGTGCGCATAATTATTAAAGTGTGGGCTGGTTTTGGTGTCGCTGATTAATATTTGGACACGCGAGGTATGTGTAGGCGGTATTACCTAATGTGACTATTGGCTAGTGTATGGAATTGTGATGTGTTGCTCACATTTGTTCTATGTATGTTATGATGATGATGAGCCAATGGTAAGAATATGAAAGGATGATATGATATATGCATGCATTTTACATCATAATACATTTTTCTGTTGGGTGCGATTGCATAACATGGCATGTATACTTGATTCATGACATCTTATATATATATATATATATATATTTGTATTGAGGACATGTGACTGAGCATGCATCATATAGGCATGCCTGGTACCAGGAGAGGGGACACTTGGCTTCAGTCCGCATAGGTTCCACAGTGGGATTCACCTTCATGGGAGCCATTAGGAATACCCACTGTGATGCTACGCGCACGACGGTGCTATGAGCGTAAAGGAAAAAGGGCGTTATATACGCGTTATGATATATGATGAAAAGGATTAAATGTTTGAAGTGACTATTTATGATTTTGTGCCTAGTTAATATTGTTGCATTATGGTTTTGTTGCCACACTACTGGGATTTTCTCTCACCCCTTTGGGGCTGCTATTTTTACAAAATGGCAGGAGGACGTAAAAGCTTTTGAGGACTTGGATATTTGCTGTTGGCTTCTACTGTTTGGGCATGCTGCTATTGATGTGATATTTTATGGATGACTGTATGAAATTGAGAAGCTTTTATTACTGTGAACTATGATTTTATTATTGCGCTACGATTTTATGACCAACAAGTATTTCGGAAACAGATGTTGAAACTTTTGCGAAAAGGATTTTGACATGTTGTCTAAATGCTGAGTTTTGAAAAGTCTTTGCGAGCACTTTGTAGGTTGTCGTACTGGGGCTACGGACCTCTGATTTTCTTATAATTTATATACAGGCGTAGCCACAGGTGTCTAGTGTCATTATATTTAAACCTTGCAAAGAAATTCTGAAATCTCGATTTATTATGAATTTTACCAGCCAGGACATTTTGTGATATTTCCACTATTTTCCCTCTTATTTTGCGAGTTATGTTTTGAGGGGCAAACAAACTCCAAATCACTATTATTTTATATGAACGTGAAGCCTCAGATGTCTAGTTTCCAGATTACAAAGAATATATTTTTCAATCGTTGAACTGGATTTTATACGAATTTTTAAAGACAGCAAGGTCTATCAGGAAATTTATATTTTTAATAAGTTTAAGAAATTTTGTGTACTATGATTTTTGTAATTAACCAGATCCCCTCTTTAGTTTTAATTGGCAAGGTAAAAGCGAATTTTTTTCAGTCTCTAAAATACTATTAAAGAACTCTAATTCCGCTTAGCAAACAACCCTCTTGGAGGCCTACAAGAGAGGGTGTTACAGCATGTGTGTAATCACTATCTACAGGCCAGAGAAATATAGGAATACGTCCATTCCCTACATGTATTACAAGGAACACCGCTTGCACCTCACCCACAGCCTCACCCTCTTGTATGTTCTACATACTCAGGCTTACCGTATAGGTGGAACACCTCCATGCATATCAACAAGGCACTAACATATAATAGCTCAACAGCATTTCCAAAACATCAAAAGCATGTAACACAACATGCATATAACCATACCCCCATGGGATATGGTGGAATCACAACATGGCTAAACCGAGGACACGAAAGCTTACCTCTAAGCTAGCTATCCAATGCCACAAGCTCAAAGTCCAATCACAGCAGATCACAATTTGATATGGACCAAATATAAATCAATAAACATGTACCACATGCATACAAATTAAAGACAACGCCTTTTCATTGCGTTTTATGTCTTAAAGCTTCTAACAAAGCCACAAGCCCTTAATCACATGATTCTGGCTTAGTCCATTAAATACAGAAGTTCAACTTCATCAAACTAGGGTCCACAAACCCCCAATAGCCTACTGTACACACAACACAACTACTGTTCTGCGAAATCCCAGAATATCCGGATATTCCTCAGGACCATATCCGGATATGAAATATTCGGATATCTCACTGGACATATCCGGATATGCAATATCCGGATATCCAATATCCGGATATCCCAAAACCCCATATCCGGATATCCAATATCTGGATATCTGTTCGACAAATATCCGGATATTTCACGACAGAATGTAGTTCCTGCATTTTCGTGAAGCTATCCCTTAAAGGTTCCCTTTTTACCGATTTTAAACACCTAATCATGCATTTCTAGGCGTGTTCAACATTACCCAACAACAAGTTATCATCTTTTAGTCATTAGATGCATCAAGGTATCATTTTTAAGCCTTAAAACTCAAGTTAAAGGTTGGTACAACATACCAAGGCTCAAAACTCAGAATGGAGATGCTGTTGGAGCTCACCAACAGTCCCTCAACTACTGACCACACAGGGTGTGCGAAAATGGAAGACAAGCAAGGCTCTTCCTCACCAAAGGTGGCTCCTTGGACCTCCAAAAATGAAGCACAAGGTTCACTCCCTCCACCAACCCAAAGTCATCCCCCAACACTCCCTCAAGCTGACCACCGTACTCAGAAACAACACCACAAACCCCTTCCCAAAGGTGACTCTTCCTCACACAAGTGTTTAAGAAGAAGAAACCACAAAGAACAAGGAAGAAATGGCTCCAAGACTCTCAAGGAAGAAGAACGCAGGAATGAAACAGTGCCAAGGTGCACTCAGCCGCTCAAGTCACGTAGGAGTAGTGGTTTTAGGGTTTTGTGCCCAATGATTAGAGTATATATAGGCACTTAAGCATTAAACACACAATATTAACTTTAATTGCTACGCTTAGCATTTTAATCCCAAACTTTGGATTATGAAACTACATAATTTTCTAAGAATTATCATACTTTTCTTATATTTTTCTGAGCACCTTTCCGGTACGCGCTTTTCAAAGCCAGTACCGATTTCTAGCACCAGTTCTCATTATTTGGACTCGAAACTCGTTTTACAAGTCCTACATATTATTCTAGTAATTATCATGCACTTACATTAATCTTCCGGTATACTTTTTCGGTACACATTTATACTGACTAGCAGAACCGGTATCTGCACTTTTCTTCCGAAAAGAGACTTTCAGCATTCTTAATCACTTACCATAATTATTAAAGCCTCTTAATAATTATTAAGGTCAATTATGGAATCATTTCCTAATTTTTCATAATTAATTAATTAAATACCTTAATTAACGGTGCGGGTTCTTACAGTTCCCCTGTCAAATTCTCCTCCCATGTAGAGTTTCAGCCGTTGACCATTCACTGTGAAGCTTCTATCGGAATCCAGCGGACTGATCTCCACTGCTCCATATGATTTCATGTTCCTTACGATGAACGGTCCCGACCATCGGGACTTAAGTTTTCCAGGAAAGAGACGAAGACGAGAGTTAAAGAGTAATATCTGATTCCCTACTTTGAAGTCTCGGGGTAGGATCTTCTTGTCATGCCACTTCTTCGTCTTCTCTTTGTACAGGCTTGCACTCTCATAGGCAGAGAGTCTGAACTCGTCCAGTTCATCTAGTTGCAGAAGCCTTTTCTCAGCTGCAGTCTTGGAATCAAAGTTGAGGTACTTGATTGCCCACAGTGCTTTGTGCTCCATCTCCACCAGTAGGTGACAAGCTTTCCTGAACATTAATTGGAATGGGGACATACCTATTGGTGTCTTAAAGGCAGTCCTGTATGCCCACAGTGCATCATCAAGCTTCTTGGACCAATCTTTTCTGGAGCTTCCCATTATTTTCTCCAAGATATGTTTCAGCTCTCGGTTGGAAATCTCCACTTGACCACTTGTTTGCGGGTGGTATGGTGTTGCAATCTTATGCTTCACGCCGCATTTAGCCAGTACATATTCTACTTGTCTGTTGTCAAAATGAGTTCCTCCGTTACTTATGATTGCTCGTGGTACTCCATATCAAAAAAATATGTTTCTTTTTAAGAACGCAATGACCACCCGAGCATCATCAGTAGGAAGGGCAACAGCCTCAACCCACTTGGAGACGTAATCAACTGCCACCAGAATGTATTTGTTGCCATATGAAGGAGGGAAGGGTCCTATGAAGTCTATTCCCCATACATCAAAGATATCAACCTCCAATATGTTGTTGAGGGGCATTTCATGTCTTCTGGAAATGTTCCCCGTTCGCTGACATCTATCACAAGATTCAACGAACTTCCTTGCATCTTTGTAAAGTGTTGGCCAATAAAAGCCACTCATCAGCACCTTTGCAGCTTTTCTTTCTCCTGCGAAGTGTCCACCGTAGTTGGAACCATGACAGTGCCACAAGACGTCCTTCATCTCTTCTTCCGGAATACAGGGCCTTATTACGCCATCACATTCATACATTACATATGCCTTGTACACCAGGGTGGCTGCCTGATCGTACAAGTACTAACATTACATCAATAGCTATATCAACATGTCTCAGGCGTATATCAATGCATATATCATTTCATAAAAGCACACATGCATATGAACCATTCCCCCACGGGGTATGGTGGAACCAACACTGGCTAAGCCGAGGACACGAAAGCTTACCTTGCAAGCTAACACCCAAAGCCAAGAGTCCACAGCTCAAGTTCAATCACACAGCAGATCACAATCTGATATGGACCAATAATAAATCAATAAACATGCACTACAAGCATACATCATAAAGACAACGTCTTTCTTACGTTTTACGTCTTAAGGCTTCCCACAAAGCCATAAGCCCTTAATCCATTAATTCTGACTTAGTTAAGTATTTACAAAAGTTCAACTTACTCAATCTAGGGTCCACAATGTAACATCCCAAGAGCTGGCAAGGGCAGGGAGTGATCGCCGGTGCAAAAGGGCACGGACAATGAGTGGCTCATGCCAAATCTTGTAGCTTGGGGGTTCATGAATGAATCGAATCAACACCCGAAAGAGAGGGATTCCAGAGACTGTGCTGGTATGGGACGGTACAGTTAGGAATGACTTATAAGAATTAATTGGTACTACCTATACTAACAAGATGCATCTACTTTTCGGTATCCCGGATCGGAAGAACTCCCCAGTTAAGCGTGCTTGACTTGGAGCAATTCTGGGATGGGTGACCTCCTGGGAAGTTTTCCCGGGAAGTGTGCGAGTAAGGACAAAGCACGCTGAAAAGTCTCGTGTTAGTGTGTGGGGACTGTCGTTGATCCTTGCAAGTTGTCGGGCTTTACAAGTGGTATCAGAGCAGGGCCTCTCTTCCAGTACGGTGTGGTTCGAGGACGAACCAGGCAGAAGCTGGTGGGCATGTAACATCCCAAGAGCTGGCAAAGGCAGGGAGTGATCGCCGGTGCAAAAGGGCACGGACAATGAGCGGCTCATGCCAAATCTTGCAGCTTGGGGGTTCATGAATGAATCGAATCAACACCCGAAAGAGAGGGATTCCAGAGACTGTGCTGGTATGGGACGGTACAGTTAGGAATGACTTATAAGAATTAATTGGTACTACCTATACTAACAAGATGCATCTACTTTTCGGTAGCCCGGATCGGAAGAACTCCCCAGTTAAGCGTGCTTGACTTGGAGCAATTCTGGGATGGGTGACCTCCTGGGAAGTTTTCCCGGGAAGTGTGCGAGTAAGGACAAAGCACGCTGAAAAGTCTCGTGTTAGTGTGTGGGGACTGTCGTTGATCCTTGCAAGTTGTCGGGCGTTACACATGCCATAGATATCTGTTGCACTACATAGTTTTGGAACTGATGATGATATAAATGCTTTTTGAACTTATATTGCACATGTAAGTGAGCTTGGGGTGGAAGATCCTTGAGGACCCCTTGTCTTACTGAGATTTCTAGTTTAGAGATCCCACCCCACGTTTGGGGAATGCTTATTTCAGGGTCAGGTAATGTTGAGACCTCAGGTGGCAGGAGGCCGGAGCTGAGTTAGATTGTTGTTATATTATGCTGTCATGATTGGATGCTGGATTTGCATGCTGTTTATATGCTTATAGCTTCAGTTATGTTTATGGAGTTTTATGATGAGACTGGTTGTTTACTATGTTTATTTGGTGAGCATGGGGATTGTCCATGACACATAGTATTGTTATGTCTTGATTATGTCTTGAGTCTTTTGGTGTTGTAATAATGTATCAGGATATTGTCCGAATTACGAGATGTAATATCGTGATTTAGATACACACTTTATTTATATATTGAGGTATTTCAGCAGATGTCTTATTGCAATTTACATACAGGCGATATTTTATGAAATTGATTAAGTAATCAAGTTGGTAAATGATAATGACGTCATAATTGAAAAGAAAAAGAATATTCCGCATTTTTAATTAAGCACCGCTTAATACGATGTAATGTTAATATTCCGGGTATACACGGGATGTTACAGGAACAACCACTGTTGCACTCATTGGATAAACTTGGACGAGAAAAAGAAAAGCAAAAAGAGACAGACAAGTGAGGTCAAGGACATGACTGAGTTCAAAGGAAGCGGAAACGAAGATTTAATAGGCTAAGGTATGGAATTTAAAGCTTACATATAAAAATAGCCCCTGCCTATACACGTTTTGGCGCACACATGACCACTGATGGGACGTAAATCCGTTCCCATCTAAGCCCATTTTGATGGCGAAATATCATACGTTCCCCCATCTAATGAGCAACTTCAGCATGAAAATAACTTGTTTTACACATTTGTGACAAAAACACAGTGGGGGAACGGATGGTGACGTATTCCTTTAAAATATATTAAAAGGGGAACAGACTGAGACACATTTAATACACGTGCTACATGCATTTAATGCTTCTGTACACTTTTGCAGGTGACGTAGGATTGCAGTCGTCCAAAAAGCAAGGCGGAGAACCAACCGAATAGCTATAAACGTGAAGAGCAGAGGATCCAGAGTTCTCATTGGCCGAAAATGAAAGCAAAGCATGGGATGACCTGCAAACAACGACTAATCATCACCAAACCTTGCCATATCCAGTAAATCTGCGCAGCCTCCACACGCTAATGTCACCGTCCCGTCTCCTCAACTCAAGCAAGCAGCTCCAAAGGATTTACAAGATTGCCATTCTTCTTCCAGCTATAAATAGGACCACCCTCATACAAAAACATCATCGAATCCTGGAGGGTCTGAAGTCCGAAAGGAAGAGATCACTTAGTAGTAGTAATAGTTAGTAGGTTAGTTTATTTTATGTTGTAACTGTAGTTAAGGGACAACCTCTCCTTCTATCTCTGTATCAACCATTAAAGACTCCTCACGAGCAACTATCCATCTTTCTCCATTTTCTATTTCCTTTTGTAACTTTCTTTTAAATTAATATAAGTGTTTTTGTCTTCGTTCTACTCGTTATCTCTTGACTGAATCTCGGGTCTATGTGATTTCAGTTAAGAATAATTATGTTTAAGCTATCAGCTATGAGCTGAACTATCTGTGGAACAGGTAAACTGTGAAACTCTTAAAGAACTGTTTTCAAAACTCTTGACCGAAGCTTTTTGTATTTCTTTGGCTAAGTGAGCTATATTCATTGTGCACCAATGGAAATTGGGTACATACTGAGAAAGGAACTTCCATAAGGAAGGGATTTCAGACAGCTTAGCCATTGGGGGAAGGTAGTTGTCATGGCAAAACCGCTACTGGTCACCTTAGGAATAAGGGGCCAACTCGTCCATTTTAAGGTTCTGATCTGAGTACCTGTTGGAGTCAAGGGAGCCGTAGGAATATGGAAACTTGTGAGCCATCTAGTCCATGAGCTGAGGAATCAGAGTTGGCAGGCAAAGAAACTGGGACAAAGCCAGAAAGTGCTAAGTCTTGAGCAGAGAAAACAACCCCTTTAAGAGTGAAGCAGTGAATCCGTTCCTTCTGTTAAAATGTTTTAACCACCACCATGTTGTCTCTTGATTATGATGAATCAAAGTGATGATGTGGATACAACGTATACTTGATGATTCCACGACAACATGGTTTTGATGATAACAAAGAGGAATGATTCAAAGACGAAGCAATATCCAAAAAGCAAATGTGAAAGCATGCACCAAGTCTCAAGCATCAATCCAAGTCTCAAATGGTATACTCATTTAGGACTTAGGATAAATATGTAAAGATGTATAGATACAAAGCATTGCATGAGCTCAAGGTCATTCATCAATCATATATTTCAAAAGCATGCATCCTTAAAAGAAAAGTCAAGACAAATGGTTTCATATGTACAATATTGGTTTGGAAGAAGTACCTATGTGATACAAACTTTTCTAGATAATTTCCATAACCAATAACATGCATTACACGTCATAAAAATCATTTGGAAAGAGTAGAAACTCAGAACTCGTACAAAAAGGCTGCTGCTATGAAATATCCGGATATTCCACTTTGAATATCCGGATATCCAGTATCCGGATATGGAACCAAGAATATCCGGATATCCAATATCAGGATATGTGCCCGACAAATATCCGGATATGTACGGATTACAACGACTATAAACGACTAGAAACAGCTAGTTTTCATAGGAGGTGTCATTATAAATACCCACATCAGCTGGGATGAACAGTGCACGACCCTAGATTATTTATTGAAGCTTTATTACTCTTGCTAGGCTTTTATTGCTCATTAATTACTTACTTTGATCATTGCATACACTTGAGCTCATCTTTCCTTTGAAGTTATACATCTCTTAGTTCTTCAATTTGTTCAATCTGTACTTTGAGAGTACTTAGCCACTTCTAATCACCTCAATATTACTTCTTGACTTGAGAGGGGAGTGAACCCTATATTTGAGAGGTTACCAAATTCCTAAGAAAATTTGGAGTGAAAAAGTGTAAGGCATCAAGAGCCCGAAGTCTTGAAAAGTTGTAGTGGTTTGTCAAGCACCCTCAAGCTTGATAGTTAGTGAAAAGAATTGATCAGGCGGCTTCAGTCTGGACGTAGGTCACGGTGGTGGTGACCGAACCAGGATACATCTAGTTTGCAATTTCTCTAACCTTAATCTCTTTATTTAAGTATTAAAATTGCATCTTAGATTGTCTTTATATATTCGCTTTCTTACTTTGTTGATCATTACAATTGCTTTTACAATTAGACATTTCTTTATTAAATCACTTTATTGAAGAAATAGTCTTTAAAACATCAAAGGAGGTACTTTGCGAAAAGATTTTGTAAAACTCAATTCACCCCCTCTTGAGTATTGAAGCCACCTGTCCAACAAGTGGTATCAGAGCTTGAACTATTGTGTAAAGAGCTTAACCGCTTCAAGAGAAGGGATGACTTCTTTGAACCATGATATGCCCCTTGAGGGATCATCTAGTACTAGACCTCCATTTTTTAATGGTGTTGATTATTCTTATTGGAAGAGTCGGATGAAAATATTTCTTCAATCTAATGATTTAAGAGTATGGAGTGTAGTTGAAAAAGGGTACACACCACCTACTATAAAAAATGAGAAGGATGAAGATATTCCTAAAGATATAGATAATTACACTGAAGATGAAATTAGGAAAGGAAATTGGAATACTAGAGCTCAAAACTTGATCACAAATGCCTTAGGTCGTGATGAATACTTTCGTGTTTCAAATTGTAAGAATGCTAAGGAAATGTGGGATATTCTTCAAATAACCCATGAAGGAACGAGTGATGTTAAATTTACAAAATTAAATGCACTCACTAGAGAATTTGAAATGTTTGAGATTCATGAGAATGAAAGTATTCAAAGTATGCAAAAGAGATTCACACACCTTGTCACTCATCTAAATGCTTTAGATAAATCTTTTACTAACCTTGAGTTAATTGCTAAGGTGATGAGAAGTGTGCACAATAGGGAATGGCAACCCAAGTTGACGGCTATTACGGAATCAAAAGATTTGAAAATCATGGATCTTGCAACCTTGTTCGGCAAGTTCCAAGAGTATGAAATGGAGCTAACTAGAATAACCTTGAAGGAACAAGCCATCAAGAAAAGCAAGGGAATTGCCTTGAAAGCCTCAACACCAAGCAAAGAGAAGGATGAGGAAAAAGAAGATGGAGATTCCGAAAATGGTCTTGACGAAGATGAGATGAGTCTCTTCGTAAAGAAGTATGGAAAATTCTTTAAGAAGAATTTTTCAAAGAAATCCGCATTTCCTCCTAGAAGAAGATCTAAAGATGAAGGATCCTCACAACTTACCATCACTTGCTATGAATGTGGAAAAATCGGTCACTACAAATCGGATTGTCCAAATATTCAAAAGAAAGACAAATATGAAAAGAAGCAAGGCAAGGATAGAAGGAACTTCAAGAAGGCTTATCTTGCTTGGGATGACGAATCTAGTTCTTCCGATGATGACTCCAAGGAAGAAGCAAACCTATGCTTCATGCAAGATGGGAGACCACCGGAGAAATCAAGCAAAGGAACTCAACATATATGTCTCATGGCAAATGAGGACAAAAATGAATTTGAAACCGAGGTAAACTCATCTTGCTCTATTTTTTCCCCTTCATATGATGAGTTGTCTGACATGTTTGAAGAAATGCATAATGAAACACTAAAACATGTTAAAACTCTTAGAGCATCAAGGAAAACTATTAGTTCTTTGGAAAAACAAATTGCATCTTTAGAAAAGGAAGTAAAAGATTTGAAAGATGAAAATGAAACTCTCAAATTACTTGATGCTAGCACTAGTTGTATCAAATGCCTATCTTCAAATGATCATGCATCTTCATCATCATGTACTTCATGTGAAAATCTAAACAATGAAATTGATGATTTAAATGAAAATCGAAGCAAATTCACATGTGGAAGAGATAACGTAAATGTGTTGCTTGGTAAACAAAGATGCATATTCAACAAATCCGGTTTAGGCTTTGACACTAGCACACAAGAAAAATCATATAAAAACTTTTTCATTTCTCCATCCTACATGACAAGTAGTCCATTCATTAAATGTTTTCATTGTGGTGGAAAAGGTCATACTGCATCCACATGTAAAGTTAGAAAGAATGGTATTATTGGGCAAAAGAAAGTGTGGGTTCCTAAGGGAACTAAGCCCAAGACTAACACAGAAGGACCCAACAAGGTTTGGGTACCAAAGATTAAATCTTGACTTTGTGATGTAGGTTTGCTTGAAGGCTAAAAGCTCTAAAGGGTACTTGGATAGTGGTTGCTCAAGTCACATGACGGGAGATGTAACTAAGTTCCAATCATTCACCAAGAAAGAGCATGGACACGTTTCCTATGGAGATAACAACAAAGGAAAGATCCTCGGTATTGGAAAAGTTGGTAACTCCTCCGTTTCTATAGAAAATGTTTTGCTTGTTGAGGGCCTTAGACATAACTTGCTTAGCATTAGTCAATTATGTGATAAAAATTATAAAATTATTTTTGACTCAACCTCTTGTAAAATTGAAAGTCTAATTGATGGGCAAGTTAAGTTTCTTGGTCATAGAGTGGATAACATTTATATGATAGACTTAGATGGTATGCCTTCAAATGACGATAAATGTTTGATTAGTAAGGAAGATGACTCTTGGTTATGGCATAGAAGAATAACACACATTGGCATGGGTCAATTGAGCAAAATGATATCCTTAGACTTAGTGATTGGGTTACCAAAGCTCAAATTTGAAAAAGATAAAGTTTGTGACGCTTGTCAAATGGGAAAACAAGTAAAGGCTTCTTTTAAATCAAAAAATATTGTTTCTACCACAAAGCCTTTACAACTTTTACATATGGATCTTTTTGGACCAACTAGAACCATGAGCTTTGGTGGCAATTACTATGCCTTGGTCATTGTGGATGATTATTCTCGCTATACTTGGACTTTATTTCTTACATATAAAAGCGATGCTTTTAAATCATTCAAGAGACTAGCCAAGCTTATTCAAAATGAACAATCTTCAAATATTGTTTCAATTAGAACCGATCATGGTGGAGAATTTGAAAATCAAGAATTTGAAATGTTTTGTGAAGAAAATGGTATTGAACATAATTTTTCCGCTCCTAGGACTCCACAACAAAATGGAGTTGTAGAAAGGAAAAATCGTGTATTGGAAGAACTTGCTAGAACGATGTTAAATGAAAATAATCTTCCAAAATATTTTTGGGCGGAAGCCGTTGGCACCGCGTGTTATGTTATGAATCGTGCTTTAATTAGACCTATTTTGAAGAAAACTCCCTATGAACTTTATAGAGGAAGAAAACCCAATATTTCATATTTTCATGTCTTTGGTTGCAAATGCTTTGTTTTAAATAATGGAAAAGAAAACCTTGGCAAATTTGACTCTAAAGCCGATGAAGGCATATTTCTAGGATATTCAGTTACAAGTAGAGCTTATAGGATCTATAAAAAAAGAACAATGGTCATTGAAGAGTCTATTCATGTTGTATTTAATGAGACTAACAATTCCTTGCCTAGAAAGGAACTTTGTGATGATGATGACATAAACTTGAATGACAAAGAGGAAAATGAAAGG
>NW_026898530.1:0-11531 GCF_033153095.1 Gastrolobium bilobum
AAGCCTGTCTCAAGCCTGTGGCCTTTTTATTTATTAAAAATAAAAACCTTACATTCCAATTTGTAGCCGTATTCAGCCCATTAATCATGCACTGATATGTATTTTTTTGTAAGAAAATAATAGTTGTTTCTTTTATAATAAAAAAACATTAATATTAAAAAATCAAAATAACAACATCACCTTTACTTTATTTTACGTTGCTTTTCCTTAATTATCTTCCACATTCTAGATTTTTTACATTAAATTTTCTTCCATATTTCTTAATATTCTAGATTTTTTACACTATATTTGAACCCCACCAATAAATTTTCTTCCACATTTTACTTTAATTTTTCTTCCACGGTCGCCGCCATAAGTATCATTATAAGCCGTGGAATCCGCATGCCTTGTAAAATTGATGATGAACATGACTTAGATCGGGGAGAAGAGATAGAGCAGAGACAGAAAACTGAGAAAAGGATGTTGAAATGATTAATATAAAAATATAAAAAATAAATAAATTTAATGTATACGGGGCAGCCTCCAAGACTTCAAGGCTGGGCTTGGCTATGAAAGCTTGAGGCCTTTTAAATAAAAAAGCTTTTGCATGAGTATAAGTCTGGGCTTAATAATAAAAAAAGACGAGCCGAGCCGAAACGGGCCGGGCCTAAGGCCCCTGATAGGCCCTTGGCCTTATTATCACCCCTAGCGGATAGCATAAGTCCCACCACACCTAATAATTTCAATCATTTTTACCTTTCAAGAAACAAGTACTGGATTCGAGATAATTTACACTGTCAATCTCAGCCACTTTACCTTGAAGATCATCTCTGAAAATACACATGATAAAGCCCAAAAATGGTCAAATAGCCTACATAGTATACACAGCTAACCTCGTACACATGCATAATTGAAGTGAACTTTCTTCTTTTCCTTTTTTTCCTAAAATACAAGTATTGCTGAGTTTTAAATGCACACCTACACGGTGTCTCATACCCTTTTATAAAATTTACACATTTTAAATTGGAAAAATTAATTGTCATTTTTTTTTGTAAACAATTAATTGTCATTTTAAATTAGATGACTTTTATTTTAGGTCTCTCTGCTTCTAATTATACAGAGGAAAGAAAATATTAAAAATCATTAAATATATATTAAAACGATATAATTTTATTTAGAATAATATAAAATCATGTCCTTTAAAAGAAAAAATATTTTCCCTTTTTTTTTGTAACTAAATATTTTCCCTTTAAAATTTAAAAAAGAGGACTAAAAAAATAAATAGACAACCTTATAATTTTGAAGAAATGCTTATGATAAAATAAATAAATTTTCTCTCTTTCCACCAAACAGATCATGGATTTAAAACAACAGTTATTCAGTAATCTAGATCTATAAGCGAGCACAAATATCTAGAATTTTCTCCACCTTTCATATATATATATATATATATATATATATATATATATATATATATATATTATTAGACATTTCTGTTTCAGAATATGGTAGTGGACTAGTGTCATCTCTATACAAGTCCATGTATCATATATATTTGTCATCTTCTTACGTCATATATGTTTTTATCAATTAGGTAGAATAATTACTCCTTTTCAAAAAATATAACAACTCTTGTTGATAATTTTTACTAAATCGTCGTGAGTTTGATTCATGTTGATGCTCCTTCATAGGTCAATTACATGTAAGTACCACCATGATGAAAAACCAACATGTTATCATTCCAATCGAAACCAACATCTAAATATTGCGAAAAAAAAACGAAAGAAAGAAAGAAAGAACCATTAATATTTAAAAAATAAATAAAATGGAAAACCCACATATCTAAATATATTCAATGTTAGTTTTGTTAAATAAAACACCAACTGAAAAAACTAACAAACTCAACTAGACAAAATCAAAAAACAAAAAAAATCAGTTAATAGTCCAGTAATAAGATGTCTGGGCAAACAGAAACAAAAGCACACAATCGAACATCCACTGTATTATCAAGAAAAAAAAGAAACGAAATCGAAAGAAAAGAAAAGCAAGAACATAATGGAAAAGCCACACCCTCAATATTGCCAGAATAATAAAGAAAAAGAAAGAAATAAACATATATTTCATATGGTATTGACAAAAGACAAGCCACACCCTCAATCTCTATTTTCAAGAAAAAAAAAGGAAAGGAAAGAACACAGTCGAATATCAGCAAGAAACCCACATACTCAATCTTTTCAAGCAAAAAATATCAGCATATAATCAAACATTTTCAAGAAAAAAATAAAAGAAAAGAAAAGAAAAGAAAGGGCAGAAGTACCATACCTAGGTATTGACACCTTTGTAGGAGTGTTGCCAAACTATACAGGCTGGTTGGGTCATCATCTCCCATTGCATCCCATCTCCCATTGCATCCCATCTCCCATATTCATTCTCATCTTCTTCCATCATCTCAGCTTCATCCTCATCTTCATCCTCTTCCATCTTCTCATCTTCATCCTCATCTACTTGCATCTCATCTCCCATTGCATCCCATCTCCCATATTCATCCTCATCTTCTTCCATCATCTCAGCTTCATCCTCATCTTCATCCTCTTCCATCTTCTCAGCTTCATCCTCTTCTACTTCCATCCCATCTCCCATTGCATCCCATCTCCCATATTCATCCTCATCTTCTTCCATCATCTCAGCTTCATCCTCATCTTCATCCTCTTCCATCTTCTCAGCTCTTTCATCATCTTCAATATGAGGAAAAACCAACATGTTATCATTCCAATCGAAACCATAGATATTTAAAAAATAAATAAAATAGAAAACCCACATATCTAAATATATCCAATGTTAGTTTTGTTAAATAAAACACCAACTGAAAAAATTAACAAACTCAACTAGACAAAATCAAATTTACAAAATTAAAAAACAAAAAAACTAGTTAATAGTCCAGTAATATGATGTCTGGGCAGACAGAAACAAAAGCATACAATCGAACATCCACAGTTTTTAAGAAAAAAAAGAAACGAAATCAAAAGAAAAGAAAAGCAAGAACATAATGGAAAAGCCACACCCTCAATATTGCCAGAATAATAAAGAAAAAGAAAGAAAGAAACATATATTTCGTATGGTATTGACAAGCAACTGTTGACAAGCCACACCCTCAATCTTCTATTTTCAAGAAAAAAAAAGAAACATACTGTATTTTCAAGAAAAGAAAAAAGAAAAGAAAAACGAAATCAAAAGAAAAGAAAAGCAAGAACATAATGGAAAAGCCACACCCTCAATATTGCCAGAATAATAAAGAAAAAGAAAGAAAGAAACATATATATTTCGTATGGTATTGACAAGCAACTGTTGACAAGCCATACCCTCAATCTTCTATTTTCAAGAGAAAAAAAAGAAACATACTGTATTTTCAAGAAAAGAAAAAAGAACACAGTCGAAAATCAGCAAGAAATATCAGCAAGAATATGATGTCTGGGCAGACAGAAACAAAAGCATACAATCGAACATCCACAGTTATCAAGAAAAAAAAAAAGAAACGAAATAAAAAGAAAAGAAAAGCAAGAACATAATGGAAAAGCCACACCCTCAATATTGCCAGAATAATAAAGAAAAACAAAGAAAGAAACATATATATTTCGTATGGTATTGACAAGCAACTGTTGACAAGCCACACCCTCAATCTTCTATTTTCAAGAAAAAAAAAGAAACATACTGTATTTTCAAGAAAAGAAAAAAGAAAAGAAAAACGAAATCAAAAGAAAAGAAAAGCAAGAACATAATGGAAAAGCCACACCCTCAATATTGCCAGAATAATAAAGAAAAAGAAAGAAAGAAACATATATTTCATATGGTATTGACAAGCCACACCCTCAATCTTCTATTTTCAAGAAGAAAAAAGAAACATACTGTATTTTCAAGAAAAGAAAAAAGAAAAGAAAAAATAACACAGTCGAATATCAGCAAGAAATATCAGCAAGAAACCCACATACTCAATCTTTTCAAGCAAGAAATATCAGCACATAATCAAACATTTTCAAGAAAAAAAGAAAAGAAAAGAGATGAAAAGAAAGGGCAGAAGTAACATACCTTGGTATTGACACCTTTGTAGGAGTGTGGCCAAACAATACAGGCTGGTTGGGTCATCATCTACTTGCATCCCATCTCCCATATTCACCAATTCCATTGTCTTGATAAAACAATCCAAGAACAAGAGAAAGTAACAAGCAAGAACAAGAGAAAGAAACTAGGAAACCCAAAGAAACCAAGAAAACTTTAAGAATGAGTGAAAACAGAGAAAGAAACCCTAAGAAAACCTTAAGAAAACAGAGAAAGAAACCCTAAGAAAACCTTAAGAAGAGTGAAAAGAGAGAAAGAAAATTTTTAATTTATATTTTTTGGCGGCAAAACTATGATGACCGTTGTATTCTCTTAACTCTTAACTCGTAAGTTATTTCCGTCCCTCTGAAGTTCTAATTTAGCTACTCTTAAAATTTATTATATTTACTAATTTATATTAGCTAATGTATATACATATTAAAAAATATATGTGTGGATGGACAGCTGAGAAATATATATTCTAATTTTAAGGAAATAAAATTCATTTTAATTTTTAAAAATATGAGACATGATTGGGTTGAGAAAAAAATAACATATATATATATATATATATATATATATATATATAATTCATTATAGTTTGACTAATTACTTTGATTAATTTAATAAAAAAACCCGCGATTGACACTAAAATAAATATAATCATAATAATATTTATTAAAAAATTGGCTTTACTAAATGCTAACATCTTTTAAACAAGAGTAACAGAAGAAAGCTTGAGAAGAAGCATTTACAAAGACCTTAATCTAGATGACTTTAAAGAAACTTTGGTTATTGATACCACCATTTAGAAAAAATTCAACAGACGCTTAAACGAGGATTAAAATGCAATGAACATTTTTTACCCCCCCCCCCCCCCCCAAAAAAAAACAGAAATGCAAAGAAGATTGAGAGAAGACAATCTTAGAGTTCTATTGGTTGTGTCCCCACAATCACAACATAATACAGAATGAAGAAGAGGTACTTACTTACAAGAGAGGTGACTACTTCAGTTGTTTGATGAAATACTTCTGAGGGATCTACACCACAGAACACTGGCAGGACCTTGGTATATTTGGTTCTGCTCCGCTCCATTATTACCTCCTTAAAACATTTCCAGAGAAAATAGTGTTTACTATTTTCTCTGGAAATGTTTTGAGAAAACAATAACATAAACACTATTTTGAAACGCCTCATCATTATCATGTAAAAAAACACTAGTTGTTTGTTGGGTGCACATGCAAAGAAGAGAGTGGTTCTGATCTGTAATATAATGGGGTAGGTGGTGGCGGTTTCGGTGAACTGAAGACAATGGATCTATGGAAGTGAAATGAGTGTCCAAAGATAATGTAAAGTGAGAGAGAATGGACAGATCGCAGCAATAAGTTTTTGAGAAAGGTGAAAGAGAGAGACACGTAGAGATAGAAAGGTAGGAAGCGGAAAAGCTCAAGAGAGAAGAGTGGAGGCAAAAAAATAAAAGCAAGCTCTCTTGTCAAATCACAACTTTCACATTAGGTGAAATGAGGACTGACAAAAGCAATTAATGGCTCTGATCTCTGATCAACAGAACAGTAGTATCTCTCTCCTATTCCCCAAATAAACTTTAATCTCATACTACCATCCTTATAAACAAGAGAATACATCGATATCAAGAGCAAGGGACTCTCTCTGTAGGGAAAAAACGAAAGACTATGCATGACACCAGAGATTATAAACTACAGAATAGGTGAATGAATGATACAGGGCTACACAGCACAGCTAGATAGTTTTAATATAATAATCAATGGAGTCATAGCAGCAGGGATTTTAACTACAATTGTTTAAAATTAAAAAAAATGATATACTATTTAATATGTTTAGAATTTAAAAAAAATAATAATAATATTCTTCATCTTCAATCTTTATTAATAATTTGATAATATCACACTATTATTTTTGGAAAGAAAAAAGATTCAAAATTCCATAAGAAGCCAAGTTTTTGAGAAAGGTGAAAGAGAGAGACACGTATAGAAAGGTAGGAAGTGGAAAAGCTCAGGAGAGATGCAAGGAACCAAATAAAGCTCTCTTGTCAAATCACAAATTAGGTGCTCTGAGGATCTGACTCTGACTCTGATCTCTGATCAACAGAACAGTAGTCTAGCATCTCTCCTATTCCCCAAATAAAGTAACACAAACAGCGCAATTAAACTTCAATCTTATTAAGAAATTTTTCAAATTCATTTATTTATTTATTTTCTTCTCTTTAAATTAATCACACACTAAACTTAAACAACTATTAATTAACCTCCTCTTATATACATGCATGTTTTTAAAAGCAGAGGCAAAAAGTAATAATACTGAGTGAACCAAAACAGAGCTTCTAAGATTCATTCAGTTATATATAAGAAACTTAACACTACAAACAAAAGTAATAATACAGACAGATACAATGAATGAACCATCATAGAGCACAAACAAATATACATACATGACACGTACAGTATTAATAATGAGGATTTAAGAAAAAATAAAGGTATGGCATGGTATGGAGGGGAAGTTACCTTATCCTCAGCATTCAGCAGCAAGTAAAGGAAGATTATTGAGAAGAATCTCAACTCAAGAGGCTCAGTGTCGGGGGCCATCAAGAGGACTAGCTAAAAAATGCCTCTGTTTAGTGTCTTTTTTGAGCTGAGCTACAAATACAAAAAGAAATACATGTTTTATGGTCGCTGAAACAAAAAAAAAAAAACGCAATAACACACTTAAAATAAATGGAAGAACCAATGAAATGAAATGAAAGCAGAGGCGAAAGAAAGTTGCTTTCCTGTGAGTTGAGCTGCTGCTTGTAGTTGGTAGCTTATCTTGTTGAACAAGATCTTCAACAGTATTGTTATTGTGAGTTGAGCTGAGCTTGATTGAAGAGAAGAGAAGATAACGAAAAGAAAAGGTAACCAACCATTTTTGTGATTTGATTGAAGGGTGAGAAGAGAAGAGAAGAGGGGGCTTAGGGTTTTTCTTTGGTGGGAGAGAGAGAGAGAGAGAGAGGGAGAAGAAAGAGAGGAATGAGTGAGTGTAATTAAATTAAATCCCGCCCAATTAAATTACATTTTTTACGTTTAAGCTAGATGCCAGTGAAAATTAAAATTAAACAATGAAAACATATATGTACGAGTAAACAAGAGAATACATCGATATCAGTAGCAAGGACTCTCTTTGGGGGAAAAGATACAAGGATTATAGACTACAGAATAGGTGAATGAATGATACAGTGCTACACAGCACAGCTAGATAGTTTTAATATAATAACACTATCATTTTTTGGAAACAAAAAAAGCTTCAAAATTCCCTAAGAAGCCAAGATTTTGAGAAAGTGAAAGAGAGAGACACGTAGAGAGAGAGAGAGAGAGAGAGAAAGGTAGGAGCTCAGGAGAGAAGCAAGGAAGCAAAAAAAAGAAGAAGTGCGCAATTAATAACCAATAAAGCTCTCTTGTCAAATCACAACATTAGGTGCTCTGAGGATCTGACTCTGATCTTCGATCAACAGAACAGTAGTCTAGCATCTCTCCTATTCCCTAAATAAAGTAACACAAACAGCGCAATTAAACTTCAATCTTATTAAGAAATTTTTCAAATCCATTTTTTTATTTATTTTCTTCTCTTTAAATTAATCACACACTAAACTTAAACAACTATTAAGCTCCTCTTATATACTTTTTAAAAGCAGAGGCAAAGTAATAATACTGAGTGAACTGAAACTGAGCTTCTAAGATTCATTCAGTTATAAAAAACTTATCACTACAAACAAAAGTAACAATACAGATACAATGAATAAACCATAGACTATAGAGCACAAACAAATACATGACGTACAGTATTAATAATGAGGATTTAAGAAAAAATAAAGGTATGGTATGGTATGGTATCGGAAGTTACCTTATCCTCAGCAGCAAGTAAAGGAAGATTTTTGAGAAGAATCTCAACTCAAGAGGCTCAGAGTCGGGTGCCATCAAGAGGAGAAATGCCTCTGTTCAGTGTCTTTTTTAAGCTGAGCTACAAATACAAATAAAAATACATGTTTTATGGTCGCTGAAACAAAAAGAAAAAAGAAAAAAACGCAATAACACACTTAAAATAAATGGTAGAACCAACGAAATGAAATGAAATGAAATAAAAGCAGAGGCGAAAGAAAGTTCCTTTCCTGTGAGTTGAGGAGCTGCTTGTAGTTGGTAGCTTATCTTGTTGAACAAGATCTTCAACAGTATTGTTATTGTGAGTTGAGCTGAGCTTGATTGAAGAGAAGAGAAGAGAAGAGAAGGGGGCTAGGCTTAGGGTTTTTCTTTGGTAGGTGGAGAAGACAGAGAGAGAGAGAGAGAGAAGAAAGAGAGGAATAAGTGAGTGTTATTAAATTAAATCCCGCCCAATTTTAGATGAAAAATCTTTGAAAATTGTAAATTGTAAATTTGTGATCTGAGATGAGACTGCATCTGCATGTTTCGGATTATGCATTGAGAGGTGAGAGAGACTAAGAGCAATGGTTGGTTATTTTGATCAGTTTTGTTTTGGCCCAATCCAATCCATCTTTAATTAATTATAATAAAACTTTAAATTATAATATTTGCGCTGAAATCAAATTATTATAGATTACCTGCTAAAAAGCGCGCGCGTGGTCAAGTGTCCAAAGCACATTACATTGATTTGCATTGGAGAGGGCCACACTTGACTTGACAATCAGACACTACACTACACTGAGTAAAAGCAATGCAATGAATGGACTTGGGTCGGGTGTTATTTTCAGCAGCATCATCTTTGTTTTGTTTTGTTTTGGGCCCAATCCAATCCAAATATCCAATCCATCTTTGTTTTGTCACTTACATACATCGAGGAGGGAGGGATTTCTTAATTCTAAATAAATAAATGTTAATTAAAATGCTAATTAATATATCTGATTCTATATCCTATACTATACTACCGTAGAAGGAGAGGAGGGGGGAATAAATTATTATTATTAACTACTCAATGAAAGAATTAAATTATAGAACAGTTTCGGATCTTAAAAAAATTATTTAGAAAGTATCTCATAGACTTTCTTTTACATAGAGGGCCTATAAACTTATAGGCCGACCTATTTTATATTATTTATTTTAAATTAAATAAATAAATTATTATTTTAATGGTTTTGAATAATAAAATTATATTATTTTAATTATTTTCTTTAATTATTGAACGTCTTGTAGGCTAAAACAGGCTAACAAGTCTATGTCAAGACTTTTGTTTTTTAAATATACGTCATGCTAAATTTATAATTTGGGCGTGCACAAGCTAACGCTGGCCATGCCTAAAGTATTTTACATGTGTCTGACCTATTTAAGCTAAAGCCTATCTCTATCCAGCCTATTTACACCCCCTACTTTTAACAATGGTTTTTCGTTGTTGATTAAATGTGAGTACTATAAACATGCTTTTAACGTTGGTTGGCCCGCCCCGCCCCGCCACCAACCCGCCAAAAACGGGACAGGGCGGGTTAACCCGCCATTAAATATGGGTGGGAAAAATGAACTCACCCCGTTTTATGGTGGGTTGGCGGGTCAACCCACCAACCCGTCAATTAAAAAAATAAATAATTAAAATTTAAAAATAAATTATATTTTATTAATTTTTCTAATTTTATTTTATTTTATTTCACACTTCTTTTAATTTTTCTCAATCTCAATCTTAAATGTATACTAATATTTGTCAAAACATTCTTTAGGAACTCATTCGTCTCCATATAAAGATAACATTTGTCATAAATAAAATTGTTATTCTTTATTTTTTCTAAGAAGTACTAATGTAAAAAAAAAATTGGATATCACAAAAATTTAATGACAAATGAAATACTACTTAATTGTAAAATATATATATATATAACCCGACGGGTCAACCCGTTTTGACCCACTTCTAGGCGGGGCGGGTTGAAGTGGGTTGGTGGGTTGAAAATCTCAACCCAACTCGTCCCGTTTTGGCGGGTTGACCCGCCGGGCAGTGGCGGAGCCACGTTGTGGCCTACAGTTGCCTTGGCACTGGCTTATTTAGCCACGTTCATTTAGCTACATTTGAAAAGTAGCAAATTCTGTTCAAATTTTTTGAAAATTAGCCACGTTTTGGTCGTAGCCAAAGAACCGTAGCTATTTGGGCACTAGCTGAATTTTTTGGCACTTGCTAACATGTCATGCTGGCTCCGCCACTGCCGTCGTGCTCAACCCATATTGTCACCCCTAAATTTACATATAAAGTAGAGTCATCAAAACAGGCTATCTCTTCCTGTTAGGCCCTAGCTCGCACGAGTTAAGGCAAAAAATCCTACAAATAAAAAAGCCTGCATGAGCCAAAAACTTATATAATCCCACGAGATAGGGCCTGTCCACGAGCCAAAATTTCATATAAGTCAATCATTTGTCATTAATTAAAATTGTGACAGTAGCAAACAGGCATCACCAAAACCTTATCTGAAATTTCCATCCCTGATCCATCTACCGCTCCCAACTTCTACACTATATAATCAACTATAATGGAAAGAACAAAAAATCTTTACGTAATCCTCCAAGACAAGCAATCAATGAGATAAAATAAACCATGTTGTCATATAATTGAATGGAAATTGATTTCTCCGGAGAAACTATTCCCCTATTACAGACTCATAAAAATGTCTCATCCATCTTTTTTCTTTAATATAATGAGTCCCGTATATTTAATGGGTATGCAGAAGAGGAATAATTTCTTCTGCAACATGAGAAACTAGGAAAACTATTGCCACTTTGTTATTCCTCACTTTAACATAAATTCGTTACATTAATTATGCATTTGCTACTTTAGAGTAATAACCAACAAAATAGCTTTAGGCTTCTTTTCAATGGTATGAGATTCACCATTATTGCCTTTATTTTATTTAGCTGTTGATTTCATTAGCAATTTTCGTCTAGCTTCTTTCCTTTGTCATTATTTTCTATCATCCCACCATAGCGGAATGTGGTTGACCCAATTCGCAATTCAACATATAGCTATGAGTTATGAAAGTGCTTGATGAAGTTGAGGTGAAAGTAAAGGATGGGGACAGTGAATTCAGAAAATATCTCTGTCCTTTGCAGAATCTGCATCATCGAAATTCAAAACTTAGATAGAAATATAAACCATCCAAATGGAAAAATAAAAGGACGTTTGAAAAATAAACACCAAAAATGAGAAAGATCATGTGGCAGATAGTAGGGGTGTTAACGGGCCGAGCCGAGCCGAGCTTTGATCTTAACGGGCCAAGCCTGTATTTAAACGTGTCAGACTGGCCTTAGCCTGTTACCTGTTACGAATATAATATTAGCCTGTGGCCTGGTTCGTTTACAAAAAATAAAAGCCTGTCTCAAGCCTGTGGCCTGTTTATTTATTAAAAATAAAAACCTTACATTCCAATTTGTAGCCGTATTCAGCCCATTAATCATGCACTGATATGT